>NW_020897693.1:9138018-9150445 GCF_003984885.1 Neopelma chrysocephalum
AACCCTGTGCTTGGCTCCACTTAAAAAAGAGAATCCAGAACAGGAAAGTGACATTAAATAATCCAATATTTTTACCTGAAATCTATATAAAACCTGTAACAGAAAGAACTCTGTGTCCTTTTTGGCCAGGTTTACTGACACTTAAGGTGTTAAGAAGGTTAATTTCAACCCTTGTGGTTATAAAACCTGTCTTAGCAGGAGTAAATACAAGAAGCAGAAGACAAATTGTGCCTGCAGACCAGCTGTACCCACTACAGCAGAAATATGAAAACTTCAGCTACCTTGAGAACATTTTCAAGACAGCACAAATACATGTATTTGAATAATCTTACCAGTTTTAAACTGATTTAAACTGGCTTATACAAAATCTACAAAACAGATGCTGTGCTATGATCAGTGTCACAGTCTCAGCACGTGAGAAGGACTGCAGCATGGATGGGTAGTTCCTAGCAAATCTTAAAACAAGATGGGCATCAAGACCTCGATATCATCATTGTTCATTCATTGTTATACAGTGACAGTCACTGTCTGCAGAAGAGCAAAGAACCAGTATTTCCTTGAATTGCATCTATTGACCCAATAAGGTTTGTTCATGAAGTCCCTCATTTCACCTCCCAGAGGATGACATTAGGAAGTAGATAGCAGGAAGGCAGGCAGGCACTGCAAACCAACACTTGTCAGCATCCTACTGCCAAACAGAAATCATAATTTGAAGCCAAGGCACTTGGGAAGAATCATGAAATCTGTAGAGCGAAAGAAAGCAGACACACGATTGCTGGACAGGTAAGGCTCCTTCCACGTGAGATTTTCAACTACAAAGCCACTACTAGATTTCAAGACTTGAGGCAGATTGGTTCAAGCTCACACAAAGTCAGCTGAGGCACCAGAAAACTGCATGGTGTCCCCTGAATCAAAAGCAAAGCCTGGAACCTTAAAACTGTGAGTGATTCTGAAACAGATGTGCAGAGATATAGGGTACGTTTGTATTCTCCCAGCCACAAACTCCCCACTGCACACAATAATGGAAAGCCACACTTCAGACATGATGCAGTAAACAACTGGAGATGCTCAGGGAACAATCAGTACCTGCTCTGCTCCAAGTCAAGCAGAGCCAAGCCTGAACTTCCTTGTTGAGCAACTACTGGGCTCCCTGGCAAAGGGAACAATGCTGTGCTGTGCAGTGCATGCAGATGAGGCACCTCAAGCAGAGCCACTGAAGAGGGAAGGGGCATTTTCCAGACCTTCATGAAAACACAGCCTGAGATCAGCTGTCACTGCTTTTTGCCACTCACGGTCTCACTGACCTGTTTGTGCTTAGGGGCCAAGTCAGGACTGGAAGGACCTGGATGCTAATTTTGTGGACTCCTGCTGGCACCTGGCTGGGAGCTGGTTTGACATCTTCACAGAGCCAGTCCTGCCACACGCGGATGTTCACGGACCATTGCGGTGATCAGCTGCCCTGGAATCACCTTTCTTCTGCCTTACGTTAAAGTTAGTAACAAGATGGCAACCCTGTGAATGCAGCTAATCTTGTGGTGTAACCACTACTTGAATGTGAAAGCACAACAAATACTTCAATCCATCAAGGAATTTTGATTGGATTAGAAGCCCTCTGTGCTCCATTATTATCTCCCCAATGAAGGCAAAAAGCAAAACTACATCTGGAGAAGAGAGATTAAAACCCCCATTATAACTGTTTAATTATCTGTTATTACTGGATTAACATTCATTTCTGATCCAGGTGCTCCTCAGATAAATAGCTCAGGTGGTTTATAAAAGCAATGCTTTACTTTGCATTGAAAGAATTCTGGCCCAAGAAGTGAAAGCACAGGCTCTTTTTAAAGCCAGATGTATTCAAAATGAACGAAGTTTAAGCAAGACTCTATCTGCCTGTCTTTTTTTCTTCCCTACTCCAAACTTTTGAACTGCTGCCTGATTTCAAGCAACCTGCAAGACAGATAGGAGTTTCAATTCAATTAGAAAGGTTTTACAAGTTTTACAAGAGACAAGCAACACTTGAAAGGGGAGAAAGCAACTGTAAATGAACCCTTAAGTTTCCTGAGTATGGAAAAAATTGTGTCCTGTGCTTCCATGTTACTAGATGCCAAAGAACCTGCACAAGAACACATACTCGTAGAAGTCCCCAAAGACAAAGGGACAAAGAGCTCAGAATCACCCACAAATCACAAATGGTAAGAATTTAGCTTCCAAAAGGAGAGCACTTGTTTCACTGCCTGCACAACTGGGACAGTCTGCATGATCCAGACTTTCTCTGCAGTCTCTCAGTTGGCAGATACCACGCTGGATCTTGATGCTATACCACAAAAAAGACAAGAAATGCCAAAGCAACTTTTCTTTCATTATCAAAGATAGAAATATAGCTTTTGTATCTGAAAAGAGCTAGTCCAAAGAGATGTGCTGAGAAATGAAAGAACCTGTCTTTAGGGACAGGACACTGAGGAGATTTGCAGACCTGCTCACTGGAACATGCTCTTGCTAGGTTAAGATCTGGATTCAAGTTCCAGCCCAAGCCACAGAGTTCCTCTGAGAGAATCACTGAATTGATCTTCATCTCAGTTCCTGAATCTGCACAAAATGGATAACAGACACCTCTTTTCCTTCTCCTTGTCACACCTACATGGAGAAAGCTGATCCTTGCTACACTATCAAAGAACAGAACAGACTTGTAACTTTCATGTGCTACTGAAACACGTCTCTACAACATACCGCAGTATTTCTCTGTCCAGATTCCTGTAGTAGTGGGCTCTACTTGACCTTTTCCTTCAAGAAGGACAAGGTTATTTATGGTTCTTCCCCTCATGCAAACAGACTCTGATGTTTAGCTGTGACCCTGTTACACCAAGACTGAATGCTGTCATCTCTCTGCAAAGCTATGTAAAAGCTACACAGGCTAGAGAGAGGCATATCCAAACCTCTCTCTCCTTTCCTGCCTCTGCACAGCACCACTGACAGCAGGCACATGATCCAGCTTGTAAAAGTCTTTAGGAAGCAAAGAGAAAAGACAGTGTCTAGAACACAGGCCCTTCTTCAGAGAGGACAGAGTAGCAAAGACATCGCTCTTCTCCATGCCAGCTAATCACCAGGGCATTGTACAGGGCCCAGCACAAAAGCACTGTAGCACAACTGCCTCACATCAGCAGTTGCCCACATAGCATGTAATGGGTAAACACCATATTCTGTTTCTCTACAGGATTTTTGCATGCTACAAAAGTAATCTTGTTTCTCCACCGCTCTCTTGTGGAGAGTGGAGCACCAGCTTTCTATGTCTCACTAACATTGCCACATTAATTTGAATCCTCTCAGTCTTTTCTAATGCATAAATCACAGACATTATTGGTCCTCTTTTAAACACCAAGCAGTATAAACACGATTCCTCCTTCCCTCAATGTTGATTTGTGTCTCAATTGCCTGAATCGACACACACAGCTCCCTATTGGGGCAGTGGCTACGGAAAATTCTGTACTGCTACTTCCTAGGACGGGAGCAGAAAGGCACACAGTCTCCATGTGCTCATTAAAAGGATGACCTAACCTGGCCTAAAACTCTGTTTTCCTCTGCCTCCTTTAAACCATCACCCTGGCTGATGCACTTCCCTGCTGCAAAGTGCAATGTGCTGTATGGACCCTGCAGAACACACAAGTCTGAGGAACTTGTCTGCATGCTGATAAAAAGAGGCTGCAGAGACAGGCACTGTGTTCCTTCTGCACAGTGGGATTGAGGCCAAGCCGGAGCACAGCACGGCTTGGCTGGGGATTGCAGAGGCACGTCAAGATCTATACTCAAGCCTGAGTCTCTCCTTGTAATCATCCTCTTCTCCCTCAATGACTTGGAGATGTCAGAGTTCAGGGCTTAGCTCAGGTACTACAAGCACTACAGTAACAGGGGATTTCCAGGGGATTTGAGGATTGCTTAGCTATGTTCCCACAGAACAACAGGAAGAATTTAAGTCAGCATACAAAAATCTCAGCCACGGTATCTGAACTAACCACTAGAACCACTTTCTATAGGCCTGGATGGCAAGGTGCTGCAGGTTCAAAGCTGTTGGAAATCCCAACAGTTCTCTCACACCACCTGATATCCAAACAAGACCTAGTGTACTATCATCACCCTCAATGACTCAGCTCTCAGGTGGGGGTACTGTGTGTTCACAGGGTAAGTACACAGCTGCAGCACACAGCACCGTGCTGCAGGACAGTTTGTAGTCATGCCACCAAACCTAATGGTATCAGAGGAACCTTCATCAGACAGAGAACTTGCTAGTTCTCTCTTCACCCATGTCCCTCCCTGTTTGCTGCAAGGATACTAACCATATGTATGCCAGGACTTTACAGGGAGCAAAACGATCACTAGCTGCTCAGACTTGTAGTAGGTATACATGCCCATACTGACCCATGCTGCCATTCGGTCCAGGATTCTTATTTTAAATAGTGTTTGAGTAATGTGAAAAGCTGTTACAATTTACCCTGTCAAGGAGGAAGGCACCTCCAAGCCTAGGAGTATGTCTATGCTGCCTCAAATACACAGACACTTCAGCTCCTGGGAACTCTGAAGCAGGAGTGAGAGAATCAGTTCTGTAGGGATACCCGAAGCACTCGCAGACAAGTTGGCTCTGGAACTGGATCCAGTTGAGCTGTATTAGCCTGGAGCTGTGCCAGTTAACAGAACTCAAGCACTTCCCACACCCAAACCAGCTCAATTACAGCAAGCTCAGGCATCTCTAAGCAGAGTGTTGTTTCCAGCCTCTCAGTAGACACATCTGCACTCTCTGCTTTTGGCACCTATGAGGAAAGCAGCAAGCTGCCTGTTCCTACTGCATGAAAAGGAGGTACCAGACTGACCACAAGGTTTACTATCAGACACTCTGCCTTGCCTCTCCATTGCCCAGTGCAGTGAAAATAAATAAGAGATCATAGAATCACAGAGTGGCCTGGGTTGGAAAGGACCTTAGAGATCTTCTAGTTCTAGCCCCCTGCCATGGGCAGGGACACTTTCCACTAGACTAGGCTGCTCAGAGCCTCATCTAACCTGGCCTTGAACACTGCCAGGGATGGGGCATCCACAGCTTCTCTGGGCAACCTCACCACCCTCACAGTATGGAATTTCTTTCCAGAATCTAATCTAAACCTGCCCTCTCTTAGTTTGAAGCTATTCTCCCTTGTCTTGTCACTACATGCTCTTGGAAATAGCCTCTTCTTTCCATCTTTCTCATAGGCTCCCACCAGGTACCCGATATTTTGCAATATTTAGTATTTGGATAACAGCAGCATTTAAAGGCTGCATCAAGGCCAATGCCAAACATCATTCCTGGAGCTGTAATCCTTCTTCTGAAGGCCTTATAGAACAGCAGACAAGCCATTTGAAGGAGACAACATATAGAGAAAGATGGTAGCATGAAGCAGCCTGACCAGCCACCAAGCTTATCAGTTTTAGGCAAAAACCAGGTCTCCCACACACCTCTTATACTGCACCCTCCACATTGTCAAGTGTCACAGAATACATGCACTGCATACACTGTCATCAGAAACATAATGAGTGCAATCTCTCTCTTTCTGAGAGGCAGAAACTCTTGGGGCTGGCCCTCCACCTCCATCCCCACAGGAGGACCCTACTGTCCAAGAAGATTCATACTCCTCCAGGCCTATTTCTAGGGCAGCAGAGAAGCTGCTAAACTACTCCCAGAGTTTCCAGCACCCGACCACTCACACTGCTACATGAGAGGATCACAGAATCATAAAGGTTGGAAAAGACCTCCAGGATCATCGAGTCCAACCACTAACCTAACACTGCCAGGTTCACCACTAAACCATGTCCCTAAGCACCACACCTACACATCTTTTAAATCCCTCCAGGGATGGTGACTCCACCACTTCCCTAGGCAGTCTGTTCCAATGCCTGACAACCCTTTCCGTGAAGAAGTTTTTCCTAATTTCCAATCTAAACCTCCCCTGGCATAACGTGAAGTTGGTTCCTCTTGTACTAACTCATAAGTTCCCACTGATGTTCTGCAGCGTGGCTGTTCAAACCCTTGTCCTCAGTGGAGGACAAAGGAGACTGATGCTTTATGAAGGACCAGGTGAGAGGAAGGTTGGGTGAGATCTGACTTCTGCACTCCCACTTACAAAGGCTGCTCCTTTCTTCTCTTGCTGTCAAACCAGACAAGATCTCAATGTACGCCTGGTCAAGATGCTGAGGACCCTGTCAGTAACTGCCGAGTCATTATTTGTACATGGATGAAAATTAAGAAAAGCAGAGAATCTGGGAGAGCAGATAAAAGGCAGTATAAGAGCAGAGGAAAAATTTGGGGAGGTGAATAACAATCTTGTGCTGAGAAGGCACCTACCTATGTCATATGACAATTTAGTATCAATGTCCAAAACCTAACGGAGCAGGAAACAGATCCCATTTTGGTCAGGTCTCTCCACCATCACAGTGTGGTCTCAGACTATAAGCACTGACCCCTTCACCACTGACTCTGAGTATAGTCGCAGCACCAAGCCCTAGCAAGCTAAACTAAATCTAAATTAGAAACAGGGAAATAGCAGCATGGACTTTTACCTCCTTCTTTGAATGCGATTCATAATTCAACCAACACAGGTCTCTGCCAAATGTGGCTTCTGGGGTCTTCCCACAGCTTGGTAACACCCAAGAATAGGGCTGCCAGCACCTGGAAAACCACCAGCTCTGATGTGAGGCAGACTGCAGGCTGCACAGAATCTATTTTACAGCTGTAAGTTACAAACTATTTAGTCTCCCATACACACACACAAACTTATGTTACACATTCAACACAAGGCAAGGGGCGTGAAGGGAAGAGTTGTGCTTTCTCACTTACCTGCTTTTACAGCACAGAAAGAGGCATCCTGCTTTACTGCTCTTACTCAGCCTAATTAAGATTTCAGTCCCCTCTATAAAGTGCTGACAAAGCCATCATTGTTGTGTCATCCAAGTATCTGGCAAATAAACACCTTCACACTGATTGGTTAAGGTTGTCATTTGAATCTACTCCTGGATTCCCTATAGAACAAACTCCAGGAAAAAAAGACCAGAAGTCTCACAAGCCACACCATGTATCACGTACCCCTGTGCTGGGTCCAGGTCTCCTCTGTACAGGGTCATTCCAGGGACATATCTGAGCTACCCAGATGCAAGCAAAAGAATGTGCTTGACTCTGACATGAAGTATAACAGCATCTGACTAGCTCACATCAAGTCTCTATCAGGAGCCAGCAACTTCAGGGATCCACAGCAAACTGGCTGTTTCAGACAAAAGAGTTTCCTGTTCAATGCCCAGATTCTGCTCAACTGCAGTACACCAGGAGTAGTCTAAGGAAATTATCTAGTTCTTATACCACACATTTAACAGTCATCCTCAAAGTTCTTTGAAAAGGAGGTGCTACTGCCTTCCACAGTTTCTTTATCTCAGCAATGGTAAGAAAAGAGAGCTGCCCACTGCCACTGAACCAGTAAAAGCCAAAGCCAGGACATTGCAGTCCCAGCACAGCCCTCTTCCCACCACCCTACTCATTCCACCTCTGCATAGAGGCCCTGCTGCAGAGAGATATCACAGTCCACCAAAACACTGGCCTAAAGCTCAGTAGATGGGGACCAGACTTTAGTCCCAAGGCCTTTTTTTAAACTCTTCTGTAAACACAAGCTCTACCTACTCCACACCCATTTCTGCTCTCGTCATGCAACTCGCTGCTAAAACTGAAGGCTCTTGGGAAGAGAGAAACAACTTCCTGCACTGCATTTATGCACAAGAGTTTAGATCAGGAAACCTGATTAAATCTAAAACCTGATTTTACTTTAAGAAGAAGAATGTCTCACAGAGGAACTATCCAGAACAGACACTGCAATTTGAAGCCCCTGTCTCAATGTGAACACTTTTCAAGAGTATATGAGACCTTACAGTAAACATAGCTGCTTTTTCCAACAGTTCTTCCGAGAAACTAAAAGTGTTTCCTATACCAAGGCTTGCTACTTCTGTAGACCAACCTGTTTTCCTTCCATTCTCGACAGCGTGGAGAGAAATGTGCTGTATTGCCAGGTCTGGACCAGTACTGCCTTGAGACCCAGGTACGTTCACACAAGAGAGAACACTCAGCAGAAGCACAAAAGGTGCAACAAAGAGCAGGTCAGCAAGAAGCTGAGGAGCAGAGAAATAAATTTGTCTTCTCTCTCCAGCAACTGTTTCTGGAACAGGCTGTACAGAGAGGTTGTGTAGTGTCCACCTTGGAGACACTGAGAACTCAACTGGACAGAGCAACGAGCAGCCTGTTTTGAGCAGGTCCCTTCCAACCTCAGTTGCTGTGTGGTTCTGTGATCCATGCACAGATCTCTCTGCCTGGGCAGAGGTCCCTGACTACATCAGCTAGAAACATCCACCCTGACTGCAAGCAAACTCTTCCTTCTGCTAATGCTGTTGATGAAAGCTTGTCTTTCCTGACCTTGAAGCTGTGTTATCTACTTTGGCTGTGAGAAGGCGATAACAGCTCCTGACAATGGCAAGAGTCAGCTCTGAGCCGGTGGAACAGGAAATCCCATTTCTCAAGCCCTTCAAAGCCTGTCTGGCACAGTTTCTCTCAGCAGCACTCAGTGAGATTACTGCACTAAAAATAACACACACAATAAATTGTGCATTTAGAAGAAGAAAGGACTTGCCCTCAGTGTGGGTTTCCCTTCTACTTGTGGCCTCAAGTATCCCCAGACAGTTGAACTACTAGGGTTTTGTTCTCCAAATTAAGCAGGAGCTGCAGCTGTTGAAGTGGTTTTAAATAAAATAAGAAGATTAAAGGGTACAACAAAGAAATAAGATACTTTCCAGTTTTTAAACAAGTGTCTCTCTTCCCTCCCTGTTGTTTTCTATAATAAGAAACTCAGAGCTAAATCTCTTCCTTACCAAAACACTCTTGCCCTTCTATCATGAGCTCACATACAATTGGTTGTATACAGGTGAAATAAAGAAAAGGTAGGGGGACCAGTCCTGCAGACTTCCATACAGAACATAATGCCTTGTGGGCATTCTGCTGCAGTATTTAGGACAACGTCCAAGCCTGTTAGGTTAAATGCACTGTCTGAATCAGCAGGAAAGAAGGCATACCTTGTAACAGTAGGCACAGGATTAGCACTACCTAGAGGCCTTACTCAGTTTTGCTGTCTTTACAAACACTGCCTTTGCCTATACCTAGTGAGACCTATTAAAGCTCAGTCATTTGTATCAGATCACTTTCACTAAAGCCAGCCTAACTACTGAGGAAATTTTCATGCATCGTTTGCAAGGCTTAGACAATTTGCATTAGCACTCTCCAACAAAACTAACTTCTTTCTCAGCTCTCAGACTGTATGCTGGCATGTGGCAATGAGATTTATCCTCATGACTCTGGACTCAGCCTTGCTGATTATATGCTCATTTGGTGCATATAAACAATCTATTGCTTATATAGCACATTTCAAGTCCTGACTCAATTAGTAACTGTTCACCTTAAGCATAAACACATTTCTCATGTATGCACCTATCTATGCAAAGTTAACAGCCACTTGGACACACACAAACATAAAATGCCAACTAGAGCATTACACACTTGCCTTGTCTTCAACTTACACCTGGAAGGTCATACGCTGCACTGTTTTATCCCGAAGAAGTAAGACAGATGAATTTCAAACCTAGTAATTTTTTTCAGTACCAAGTCTAAGGACCTGGGCTCTCTAAGTGAACCGGAGAGCTGCAAAGTTCAGAATCTCAGCAAAATGAAGGGCAGGTGTCACAGCTCACAGCATCTCAACAGCCATCACCTGGCGTTGGGTTTGTTTGAAGACAATAGCCCCCATCTGGCAGCAGAGATAATCCAACGACCTCAGTCACAGAGACATACCAAAATCCCCTGCTACATTTACCACCTGCCTTCAGATTTAAACTATATAATAAGAAGGATATTTTATGGACAACAGTTTAAATATAAACTCAATTCACTCAGAAGCACAGTCCCTCCTATGCACTACAGATGTAATGCATCATCATGTAGCTAGAGTCTGTGTTGTAACATGGCCAAACAAGAATAAATGTGGGCAGGCCCTAAGCATGAGGTCTTTCACATTGCAAAATCATTATTTTCTTCTTACAGCTTTTGAAGACCATAATTAGCAATACTGGGGATGCTAACTGTGAATACTACAGGAGACATGAAAAGATCATAGAAGTTTATAAACATTTCTGAAAACAGAACAGAGAGTGAAATAAAGAAGCAGCATACAGCTGCTGCCACACTGCTGTTAAATCCCATTTCCCCTGTATTACACTCCAGCCCAGCACATTCTCTCGCTTTCAGAGATGCAAATGATACAGCTTGTTCCCACTTCTGGGTTTCCAGTGTTACATGGACCAAATCCTGCAGCACTTGTGATTCTCCACATCTTTCCATCTTTGTCAGCTCCTCCACTCCCCTGCAATTTTAGCAGACCAATGAATTCCCCAAAGACCTTACAAACACTGTAGCTTTTTCTGAGATGAGTGTATTTTGCATGAATAACATGCACAATATTCAAGTGATTGCACTCCTGTTTCCCTCTGCCTCTCCAGCACAAACACCTTTGGGACCTACAGCACATCTGTGTCCCTCCTACATGGACAGGGGATGCCATCTGCAGTGCAAGACTTCATTCCCTACCACTGCAGCAGGTGCTAACATGAATATCAAGCCCGAATATCAAGTCCCAGAGACACTGCCTGCCAAAACCACAACCTCACGGGAACTGGTCTGCCACAGCTGAGTCTGGCACCCTGCTGAGTCTTTACTGCAGCAGGGATGTTCTTGTGAGGCACATCCTCTGCCATTCTTGCCTCAAAAGCTTCATAGCTGATGCACGTCTGTGGAAAGTGTCACAAGTCACAACCATCCTTGTGACACCCCTGAAAGGTGACAGCTACTGTGATGCACTCCAGCACCCCTGATGCACCCACCCTTCTGCTACCCGTGCACACACCCTCCCTGTACACTGCTAATTACAAGACTGCCCAGTGGGAGAGGCTGCTGCCCACAGGCCTGGGAAACAACTCCCTGGTAAGCAACTCCAGCTGCACCTGGTAGAGATGAGCTACAGCCTCCAGCGGTGGCCCCAGCCACAGGGAGGAAGTGGGTGAACTACTCCTCTTGCTGTCACAGGGACTGCAAAGGGACACCACACCATGCCCTGAGGGGTGGCAGCTGCCCCGGGTCTGCCTCTCAGGGCAGGGGCTTCCCAGCCCCACTCACAGCCCTCACCTTGCCTTGCAGGAGCATCCCCACAGCTGGGGCGGCACCACAGAACTTTCCAGGCCTCCTCCTGCCCTCCCTCCCTCGTGGGCAGCACCCTCCCCTCACTGCCTCCATGGACAGGAGACTCAGCCTGGCTCAGCCAGAGCAGCTCTGTTGGGGGCCGCCAGAGCAGCTCTGTTGGGGGCCACCAGAGCAGACAGGTCCAGAAGTGGCCAGGATGTGGTGAGTGTAGGGCCAGGATGTCTGCAGGGTCAGTGCTGCAGACCTGCCATGAGCCTGGACCTGCCAAGCTCTCCCCAGCCGTGTGGGAAGCACCCACTTCTCTGAGGCACACACCAGCCAGGTCAGAGCCGAGGAGGCGAATTGCCAGGTGCAGTTACAAATCCAGCATTAAGGAACATCCAAAAGCTGAGCGACGTGTGATGAGCCAGCAGCCACATGGACTGACAAACCAACCAGCAACAAAACCCCAGACCCACACAAGCCAGGGACGTACCTGATCAGCTTTTTCAAATGTATGTGACTGAGAGTGTTTCAGGCAGGGAGGGTGGAGAAATCCTTCCTATTGCTAAATCTGGAAGCAACGTGAGAAGCTCAGGTTAGAGATGAGAATAATCACAAGCAACAACAGTTTTTGGTACAGTGGTTTCCATCCAGACCAGATCTAGGGGGGTTGCCATTGCTCTGAAATTTGCATTAATCTTTCTCAACACGTTACTGTGGAAAACCAGGCCTACAGGGTTAAGCTGTCCTTGCTCTTCACCTGTTCACGGCATGCCAGCGCTGTGAGGGCGGAGCACGCTGGGCACAGCCGTGGCCAGGAGGATGATGCTGCCTTACTTCAGCTGCCATCTTCAGCTCCTTTGGTGTAGAAAGCCTTGACACGGTACTTACCGGGTCTGGCACTGGCGAGAAGTTTGTTTTCGTGGACATAAACTGGACACTCAACAGTTCGTATCTTTACTGAATGAATTTATTGGTTTTTGAACTAAAGTTGCTCACAGTTATTTAACAAGGGATACATCAGATTTTTTTGTCCATTTTAAACCATTAAATAATGTCAGTTTGTGTCTGTATATGTGTGTGTGCGCGCGTGTGTGTCTTCAAAGTACAAAATAGGAAGGATAACAAGAGGTATTGCTTTCATTTATTCTT
>NW_020897693.1:9150455-9274845 GCF_003984885.1 Neopelma chrysocephalum
CCCCCCCTCCCCAGCCATCATCCCCTGGTGTCTGACATGCACACAGCAATACGAGAGAGAAAAGTTTAAGAATAGGGAAAATAAATAAATAAATAAAGCAAAAAAATTAAAATAAATCCCTCCCATTTGGGGGAATGGGGAAACGGGGCAGAAGTCAAAGGTCTTTGCCCCAGTTGTGTCTTTAAAAATTCTTTTTAATCTTCAAACCTATGTACAAGTAAAACTGGTCCAAGAAGGGGAAAAATGATTAAAAAAACCAACAACGACAACAACAACAAAAAAGAACTCATCCAACATTATCATTAAAAAAAATAATCTTGCGATACAACATACACCCATAGGAACCCAACGAGCAGCAATCGAAGGTCATAAAAGAGCTGAACACTAATGCTAAGCCTACATTCTTAAAATCTCAGTCAAGAAGTACTTCTCACTGTGTTTTGTCTTCCACGCGTAAAACCACGTTTTTTTGTTTGTTTAACCTTTGAGCTTGGGCCAGAATAAGTTACACTTGGTCACATAAATCTTGAGGAGGAGGAAAAAAGGCAGCAATTCTTCTTTCTCAAAGTCACAAAATGAACACTTACAGGGTTTCTGTGTCTTTTTTCCCCCTCCTCCCCAAAATAAATAAGAATCAATGTTGCCTCTACACAGTTATTAAACAGAAGATATATCTAACAGCTTATTTTTTTAAATATATATATATGTATATATAAATAACCAAGACCTAATAACTGAAACACAAAAAAAGGTCCCCATCCACCCAATCCCACCCTCCTCCCCTTCCAAAAAAAAACAAAACCAAAACCAAAACTTTATAAAAATATCTTGCAGTAAATTTTAAAGTTTACAGTAGCTTCGTGATTAAGTCTCCCATTGCCCTGACTCCACCTTGTCTTGCTCTGATGAACTAAGTGCCAGTGATTTTGCACACACACACACACAGGAAAGAAAACCCAATATAAGTCTCTTTTCTTCCTCCTCTTCATCTTCTTTTTTTTTCTTTTTTTTTTTCTTTTTTCCTTTTTTTTTTAAGAAAAAAATCACCCAAGCCAACAAATGAAACTGGTAACTTAAAGAAATAATACTGATATCAATGCAGCACTAGCAACACAACAATTGCCTCTAAATGCAGGGTGTGGTGGAGGATCCAGCTGGTCGAAGAAGGTCCCAGCACGGTGGCACAGTGGCAGGGAGTTGACAGGTGGGGAGGAAGGTGTCGAAGGAGGAGCAGCAGTAGCAGCAGCGGCAACTGTGCCTGGTGACGGGAGAGACAGTCCTTGGCAGAGTCTTGTCCCTCTTCTTTGCTACCAGAAGTTGCCTTTTCCCTAAGTTTTAATGTTTTGTTTGTATTTGTTTATTCATTGAACCCCCTCTCCCTCCTAAGTTTACTCCTTTCCCCTTCCAGCAGGTTAAAAAACAAAATGATACAGTGTAAAAAAACCAATTATTTCATATATATATGTATGTACGTATGTATATATAAATATACACACATATATACATGCATATATAAAAAAAGGGGGCAAAAGAAAAGGAAAAGGTGGTGGGGAGAAAAAAAAAAAGTAAGAAAATCCCATGATGAAGCTCCCCAATATTGTCTTGGTTCAACGCTTAGGTTTGAGTTGCTCCTGGCTGGTTTCTGATGAGAACGCGCTCTGGATTCATGGAACACTGCGCTCCCGCTACACCCGTCTCCTTCCCCACACCCTCCCTCTCCGGGCTGCGTTCACCTGCGCGGACAGAAGTTGCCAAGGGTAAAGATTTCACTCCAGCAATTTGCAACCTCCTTTGAGCCCAGACTCTGCAATCCCACAACTGAGCAGGTCTCTCTTGTGGAGCACCAAAAAAGAAAAAGAGAGGGGGAAAAAAAAAACAGGCGTGCACTGGGGAGGTGTTTGGGGAGAAGTGGGGGAGAAGCCCACTTCCTGAAGGGAGAGGGGAGGCTGGGAACCTCAAACAGGACTGGTCCTTGGACAGTCTACATCGGTTGCCTTCCGTCAACAAGTGTCCGCAGAGCACAGAAGGTGAAGCCGTGGCTGACATGTTAACTTTTCGGGATAATTCCTGGTAGCAGAGCGGAAACAAGTGGTGTCGTCAGAAACACAGAGAGAGCATGAACAGAACAAGAAACAAAACAAAAGAAAACGAAAAAAAATAATAAAAAACCCAAAAAATCAGGAAGGAGAAAAAAAGCAAAACATTCAAAAAAAGGGAGGAAAAAAAAGCAATCGAAAAAAACCACAACCCAAGATCTGGTGAACTGGGTTTGTCATCTGTGCTACCTTTTCTTTTCTTTCTTTTCTTTTCATTCTTTCATTCGTTTGTTTTTGTGTTTGTTTCTGAGATATATATTATATATCATATATAAATATATATATGTATATATATACAGTCATTCCTTCATACAAAATTTGTCTATAGACAGTTTTGTACTGTTGTGGCAAGGTATATACATCCTTCTAGTTTAGAGGCTAGCTTGCTAAGGAATATTCTTTCATTCTTTCTTGCTTTTTTCTTTTTGTTTTGTTTTGTTTTTGTTTTTGTTTTTCCTAAGTTATTTAATTTTTTATGTGTTTATTTAAGGTTGGTCTTGTAGGCCGACTGATGAGACCATCTTTGCCTTGTCTTTGCCAGCAGGGTACTTATTGTCTCCTCTAGACCCATAGTCATTAGAACCGGAATCGCTCCGCTTGCTGTTTGCGCTATGCTTGGTTGGCGTGCCGGGGGGATGGCTCACCTGCCCGTTCTTCTCGTCTGAAAAAAGTTGTTTAATTACGTCAAAGAAGTTACTCAATGGGCTGCCTGGGTACACAAAACAGAGGAGACAAAAAAAGAAAGAAAGAAAGAAAGAAGGAAAAAAAAAAAAACGAGAGGGAAAGAGAGAGAAAAAGAGGAGAGAAAGAGAGAGAACAAACAAACAAATGAACAATGGGGTTTTTAACGAGAAGAACATGATGAGGAGATCCAGAGCCACGTGCGTGGGGGTGTGTGGGGGATGAAGACAATGAGGAGGAAGAGGAAGAGTGTTTAGGATGGGATACCTACAGAAATAAAGAGGCTGGGAGCATAAAGCACCTAAGGGAAAGGTCCTAGTTTTTTCCTGAGTGGGGAAGCATTGCTGTCTCACCTAGCAGGAGGACACAGTACTGTGTGACTGAAATAGTTCAGTCCATTACTTGAAGTCACTTAGCCATTTCACATGGAAATATCCATGAATGTGATGCTGGATATAGGCAAATCCCATCTTACTGCTGCTGTTACAAACACGGGGTATTTGCCCACCAAGTGATGCTTTGCTTTGCAGCCTTGCTAAGCTCTCTGGCTACACCAGCCATTAGGCTTTCCTTGCTTGCATTTTATTTTCTTCTGAGTATCTCCTTGCCAGCCTGCCATCACTAAGCCTGAAGCACCTGAGTGGTCCAAGGGAAACAGCATTTGAAAAATGAGCTATGGCTGAGATGAGTGTTGCCATCTGCATGCGTGGCCTGTGGTTTGTACTTGCAGGCTTCTAAGCACCTTCAGATCTCCCTACAAAGGTATCTGGAAATGAAGATGCTGAATGCATTGTGAAAGCAGGCTGTTATGCATCTAACTATTTCTGGGACCTAGCAGAGTCAATAACTATTACCTCATTGTCCTGAATTTCTGTTCTCTCTACAACACAGCCTCCATGGCACTGACATGCACTGCAGTGGAGTTAGGAGTCGGAGAGGGGTTTAGGGTTGTGTGCTAAGTAAAACAGGTATCTCCTTAAGCCAGCCTCTAGATCAGGTTGCAGTATTAACAAGGGTTGGGCACTGTGCAAATGAATACAACCTTTCATACCATTTGGACCTCCAGGCAACAGGGTTATGTGCTATTAATTTAGTTCTGTGTCAGAGGATGTGTGGAACGCCACACCCGAGGAAAAGCTTTGGGGTGCTACCGAGGGAAAAGGGACCAGTTACTACTGGAAAGGTAGCCTTTCAGGGAATTTCTAGTCCCTTTTAATTTTCTTGAGCTGGGGGATTAATCCTTATCAAACATAGGAATGCTCACACTAAACTCTTCGAACATGGATATTGAAGGTGTTTTTTAATCTAATGTACACCATGGAGGTTCTGTCTCTTTGTGATCATTAAAATCCCATGATGGTTTTCTCAATATTGGGACTGTTGGCTCTACTGTTCAGTCAAATTCAAATAATTTACATCTCCAGCTCCTGCAGGGAAATAGGCTCCTTGTATCTGCCTTCCAAGGTGGTGGCATGTTGTGAAGAGTGGAATCTTTCATCCCCTGCAATGGGAACATTCGGTCAGGAGCAAAGGGCTTCTTCATAGCAGAGATTGCCATGTATCCATAGTTGGTGGACAGAGGTGGCTTGGTAATATTGTATTTCCCTTCACTCTCATTACAAACATAAGCAATCCATTAACAACAGCAGGTTGTTAATGCACTTTCTGTGCATGGTAATTGGTCTGAAGAACTCGCTGAATGCTTTCTGATTCTCTAATGGAAAATGCTAGACAGACATCAACTGCTCTTAGACAAAGAAAGAGGAAATACATAGTATTTGTGCTCTGCAAAACTGAATGGGTTACTCTTTTTTTCCTGCCCCGTGCTAACCAGGTAGTTGCTGCTTTCCTCTGTATGTTAACAGGCATTGAGAAAAATCAAATGGCTGGCATATTCAGTGAAGGATCTTAATCTTATTAATCTAATTCATCCCTTCCCTTTTTCTACTTGCTGCTTTGTGACCAACTTTCTGCTTGCCCTGGTTCTGTCTGTCATTCAGCTACACCAGCGTCACAAGCTGTGAGTTTCTGAAAGGGGATCATTCACCCAACTGAGTGAAGCCTTAGTGGTGGGCGCAAACAAACAGCCAGGCACAGCACATATCTCAATTCCTGGCTAAGAGGAGAAGGGCTATCAAACTCTCAGTCACTTTGGGGTCAGACCTCCATGACCTCCACCTCCTTCTGTCCACATGCATACAAATGCTTTGGAAAGGGGATATCTGTTCCACACCTATGACTTCTATTTCAGAGATTTCTCTAGCCTCCCTAAAACTGTTATAGGTTTGTGGGCTTATGCTCTGCGCAGACTCACTTCTATCTCCTCAGATTAATTTCTACTTCTCTTAGGTGGATACCACTTTTCAATTAAAAGAAATAAAGAAAGCAAACACTCAGCCTTGAATGCAGGAATGTGGGCAGATCTGGTTTTTAGGTGGCTTTGGACCCCTCATCCTCATAAGCAAATGGAGTCAGCAGAGAGAATGAAAAAGAGCACTGAAAAAAATGCTGGAGAGGAAAAGACTGCTAGGTTGGGAGAAAAGAGTAGGGCAATATCTAGTTATTCATCTGAGCAGTTTATTCAACATGCTTAGAGGGAAAGATGAGGGCAGAGTAAGCAGGGCTCTGCAGGAATTGGGGAAGTCTTTTGTTTCCATGTAGACAGGAACAGTGACAAAGTACAACTAGCAAGAATGGAGCAATAATACACTTTAGAAATTATATATCTTGTATTTGCTGAGTCCTGATACAGGATTTTCAGTCGTCCTACTAAAATATGCAGTCCCTGTTTCATCCACCCTTTCTCCTCCCCAGCTTTCAAGTGTCTGGAGATTTACTGCAGCAAAAGTATTTAACAGTCTGCTTTTCTCTGCCTATATCACTACTGAATTCCTTACAATCAGCATTTTCAGTTAAAATTTTAATGGGAGGTAAGAAATCCTTAGGGATGTTTAAAGAGAGCTACTGAAAAATAAAATAGGCCATTTCACTAACCCTTTCTTTCCTTTGCCCTTTGTACTTGTAGGTAATAATGTTCTCTCTGGTAGTCAAGAAAGAACTGATCCTACACCAAGCAATACAGACAATCACTGCATTGATGTCTATGTGACAGGTTATTAGCCTGCTCTTGGGCTAGTCAACACATTTTTCTCTGGAGATATATAAGTAGAGGTCAGCTATCCTGGAAGCATGAAAATGGTGTGTGGTGTCCCTCCTCTTAGTTCTCAATTCCGTTTGGGATTATACACCCAGTAAAACAAGACTTGAAAACGCAGGTGATGATGGTTTAGAATAGCTTTTTCAGCAATCTTCCACTCCTAACATTCAGTGCAAAATGTGTCATAGGCCCCTACACCAGTAAGTCCATCTAGGGCCTCAAAAAGGCTGCCTTTCTTATTTCAGAAAGTGAGATGATATCCCATTTCCTCGGGACAGGGATGGAGGTTTGGCTCACTGATTCTTTAGAACATCCCTGGTGTTTCATGCATCTGTAACTAAGGTCTTCTTTCCCCTTGAGAGCAAATGTTCATCAACACAGAGCAAAGAAGGCGTGAAGGGTAGCAAGGGTGAGAAACCATGAGAAGGATCAGAGGCAGGAGGGGAGGTTCAGAGCATTAGGTTTATGTCTATTAGGAGATGGATATGCGCATTTTTGAGTTAGACCACGGAGCTGTACGCTGCAAGATGGGGAAGGCGGATGGGTTTGAAAACAAGCACTGAAGCTTATGAAAAGGTCATGTATTGAAGGGAATATATTTAGAGAAATATATTTATGGAGAAGGCACTCGTTTGTGGCATCTGTGTGCAGCACTGTAACGGCCAAGTATCACGAAAGAAGTCAAAACTGTGAATGCAATTGAATACAATAAGCGCTAAAAGGAAGAAACAGAGCTAGAGACAGACACAAAAATGTAAAAGGAAGCTGGGCAGGTGTTTAGTATCAACCTTCACAGTCCTCAGTATCTCATTTGCTATTCTTAGGAAGTCTGTCTGACATTGACATAGCCCCAATGGTGTCACCAGCTTGAGAAGCCAAGTTAGAAGCAGAGCACCCAGGTAGGAGAGGAAAGAGAAAATGAGGTGAATCATCAGGCACCAGAAGTGACACCAGAAAAGGATGCACCTTGCAAAAGACCCTGCTCTGGCCTTATAAAGATCCTCAGTCCTCCACAGAACATAACAGGACATGGTGAACAAGCAGCTTCAGGACAAGCCTGGAGGCTTCAGTTACTGATTAGAGCCCCAGTTACTGATTAGAGCCTGCTGTTTTGTAACATTTTAAGACAGTCAGATAACAGATATTTGCTGTTTTCATTGCAGCAAATAGCAACATTCCCACTGACTTAACGGAAGCAAACCCTGAGGCACTTCCCTCTCCTGTGAAACCATCACTCTCAAGTCTATGTATTTTTAATGCACTAATCCTTGTGGTGCTGAACACAAAGTTGCACAAAACAAATATGCCATCTGTGGGATTATCCTCTGCCTTTCCTTTCTGTATAGCCTGAGAAATTTTGGGGGTTTGCATATTTAGTTTGGGCTTTGGGAGAAAGTAAATCGGAAAACATAGGTCTCCACTGGAAACAGAGACACCTTTTGTAAACCTGACCTCCCTTATTCCTTCCCTTGTTGCTTTCACATCCTTCCTGTCTTCTGCCTGCCTCTGCTACTGAGGTTTTCTTCCTATATTCATTCCTTACTCTTTATCCCTTGTCTTTTCATCCCTAGGTTGCTCTGTGTTTTGATTGCAGCTGTGGTGAATCACATAACAAAAATTTTACTCCTTTGCTTTCACATAAAGCATTAAAACACTCTCTTAATGGGTGATAATCCATTCCCTTTCAAACCCATTTTGCTGCTTTGACAGAGTACTAGCCCTCTTTGTTAACACTAGACATTTTTTTCCTTTTTGCTTGGTTTCTGTTGACAGAGTCCCTCCTGCCCTCAAAAACAAATGACTTAAAATATAGAACCCACTCCAAAAGTATAAGCAGTGAAAGGGATGACAGAAAGATAAAGTGGCCTGTTCCTCTTTGTTTAGTTGTAGTATCGTGTAGGAGTCTTCCTCCAGACTAAAGAGCCCCTAGCCTAGGCACTGTACAAATACAAATCAGAGAGATGCCTCAGAGAGCTCACAAACTACTGACAGTCAGTCCACGGAACAGCTCCAGTTCCTTAGCAGGATACTTGAATTGCAACTGGGAAAGGTGACTTACTTTCCAGAGTACTTAGACTCTACCAGTAAAAATGCCAACTGAAAACAATATTTTCAGGAACAGACTGCTGGTAGGAACTACTCAGATTATCACACAGCATTGGCACAGGTGTCCATGCTACCAGCAGGTGGGAACTTTCAATTGCTACACACCTGGGAAGATCTGAACAACCAACCTGACATTTAAATGCTCTATAATCCATCCTGGTTCTTATTCCCCTAAAATATCCCATCTCCTCTGCAGGAGGGTGGCCCAATATTTGTGAGTAGCCAGAAGCATCCAGATGGCCATTCTTCCTCTATCTCGCACATTTTTTCTCTTTCTCTCATAAATACAAAGAGAAAGTGAGATCCAGTTCAGACTCCCCTTTTACAGATAATATTACTCAGACAGGTAGCTCTTGGGTAATGAATTAAGAGAATGGTGAACACAGGCAGGAAAGCCTCAAAGAGATGAGACCTATTTCCTTGCTGCTACCTTCTGCAGAGCTAAGGCCTGTGTAATGAATCAGAAACCAAACGTGTCTGTTACTGATGAATAGCTCTGGCCAATCCAGCATCACTACATAACATTCAAAAAAGGAGACATGATGATGGAGACGGAAGGAATCATACATTCGTTTGGACAGCTGGTGGCACTGAAAGAGCAGACAAGGATAACAGTGGGATGAAGAGATGCCAGATTCTGTTGTGGAATCATGCTGTTCTGGAAAATTGGATGGTAAAGGACTAAGCCCAAAAATTCTTTGTATCTGCCTGTCCTTTTATGAAGATCTGCCTGCACAAGTGTGTGCTGAGAGGGGAAGCTGATGACCCACACTCGTAAAGCTACAGCAAATGACAGTATTGCTGCTACCCATTCTCTAAGAGACTTCTGCTGCTTCATTCCAATCCTTTTTGTCTATAAAAATGCCAAAAATGTATTGGCACTTCGTAATATGATTTTGGTCTTTTCTGCCAGATGGATGTTTATGTATTATGTTACAGGTTTTAAGTTCTCTGACCTGTTTCTATGGGAGAGACGACCTGTGTATGCTCGTGAAATGTTGCTTCCTCATTTCCACCAAATCAATCACTTCAAAATATGATTTAATCTTCTCAGAAGGCCATCTTAAACTTAGCTTAGTACAGCAGCTTAGTATACCAAGCAAGTATTTCCATGCACTACCCTGAAACACTGGCTATTATAAATAAAGTACTGTGATCTTAATTAAGAGTGAGATACCTGTGTTTCCTGTATTAGATATTACTACAGAGAAAGATACAGATGTATCGGACAGTAAAAATCTCACCATAGCTGTTGAAATGGGATCTGATATGAAACAAATAGTTCACTAAGTCTGGATTCATTTCTAGTGCCAAGTTGCCTTTTTTGTGGCTACCTTCTTCTACAGTGCAAAAACATGAGGCATGAATTGGAAAAGAAATGTCTCCCGAACGCAACACTAGACTGAAGACATTACAACTACAGTATGTGGGAGTCAGCCATTCATCTGGACAGCAAAGGATACTGGTAGAACGAGCAGGGGTAACTGGGAAACCCGGCTTGAACTCTTCAGAACATCTGACTTATTGCAATCCACCCATTATGAATGAATATGTGATCTTTCAGGTGGGTCTTCATTTTGTCTCTTCACAGTGTGACAGTGGTGAGAAGAGCCTTTCAGCTGGGAGGGCAGTGTATGTTTTTTACTGTAGATTTCAGCACTGGTATTTCTGCCATCAGTTACAGCTTTTTGAATGCAAATAACCAACCTCGTCTTCCATCAAATAGCTACTTTGTGAGAAGCAGGATTACTCTAATTAATCCCAATATAGGTCAGGATCATTTCCAAGAGCACCAAGTCCAGATATTTGCTGCTGCTGCTTACACCAGCAGCCTCTAAATCAGCACTCACAAAGCTACAGGCTGCAATTGCAACCCAAATGTGATGCAACCAGTTTAAAACTGCAAAATGTTTCCTAACTTCTCAAGTAGCCTGGGATGGTATCGACATGGGCTCACATCTTCATGAATCAAACTGTGATTGCAAGGAGCTACAAAGAGAAGCCTTCACTGCAGTGCAGTTGCCCTGTATGCACTAAGGATGATTGGCCATGGGCAACAAGATCAGATGGCTCTGAATAGGAAGCTATGTCAAGTCCTAAACACTGGAAGCAAGAGATCTGACTGAGATACACCGGCGAGATACGAAAGGCAAGCGGACTTGCAGTGCTTCTGCTTCGATCAGATCATTTTGGTGATAGCCACTGGTATACACAAGGATCCAAAAAGCTTTTTGTTTAACTCTGGTGCAAGGAATTGTAAGCAGCAATACGAGATAAATATTTAAAAATAAACACAAGGTCTTCTTCCCAGCCTGCACAGGGTTATGGTCTAAGATTTTGCAGGAACATATGACTGTGCAGTGCCCAACATAACAGCATGATTTGACTGGAGCTGTAGCAAGCCAGCATTCTCATGGAGCTCCACCAGTTATACATACTAACCTTCTCCTCCTCTTATCATCACCCACTTTCCATGGACGTGCCACTGATGTAACTCAAGACTTTCCTGAGAGTCATGAAAACAACAAGCAAAGACTGCCTTACTTGGAAATAAAATTCATCCTCGAATAGCTGCAGTGGAGACTGGAAAGTTTACAGGCTCCCTGGGGTATCTCAGAAGGTAAAGGGGAGGATAAGGAAATTTTTTCAGAGCTTTCTGTCAGCATCCAGCACCTTGGCAAAACATACTTACTAAGGACTCCAAAAAACTAAAAATGGCTAGGAAGGGGAGCCCAAAGACTATACACCAGCTTTACTATGAATTCAACTACCCAAAGAAACTCTCAGCTCACTATGTAACAACTTAAAGTCATTAAAGTTTGTGAAGACAGACTCTTCTGAACAAGGACTACTGAAATTGGCACTGTGGGCTTCTGTGTGGTGTATATCACTGGCTCCAGATCCAACTTGTTCAATCTACAATGAATGATACTTGCTTTCTAATTCCCAGCTTTGTGGTTGAAGCTGGAGGGTTTTCCAGTTTATGTATTATCTTGATTTTTATTTTTAATGTAAAGGCTCTTCAGAACCTATTAGAACCTTAATTATACAAGTTATTCTTCAGTAAGATAGACATTAATACCAGATTAGATGGTAGTAAACAGTTCTCTAAATCCTGCTTCAAAGAAACAGAATCCAGTTTCTTTAAAGCTGTGCTGATTTTATAAGGCTTAATGGCAGCACACAAAGTGATAAAGCTTACTTGTCACTAAACTGATTTGGCTCTGAATACACACAAGGAATAGATCAGCTAAGGTATCACTCCTGTAGGCATTTAGGTTACAGCTGCATTTTTTATGTAAAGATTTTAATTTGTAGAAGGTAAATTTAATCTTACAAATGAACTTCATGGATAAGAGTTTAGTCTTTCTGACAATAGCAATGCCCGTTCCCCTGCTAAGATGGGTGGAAACATAAAATATTCCACCCCAATGTGCATTTCAACTTTATTATGAGCCAAGTTATTTCTTCTATTGTGAAATAGAAGAAATGTTGGCAGCAGTTTTCTAGTTTGCACAGGTAGGGTCGGTACAGCAACTGTTACATCATTTGGATATTGGCAGCTCCTGTGACGCACCTTGGCTGTTCAAACATTAACTTGTTTTTCAATGCCAATGGCTGTATGCAAATCACTTCTCAGATTGATGATCACTGCTAGCAGAAGATGAGATAACATTTAAAGGACTAGACAAATTTGTCTTGCTGTTAATTATAACATTCAGTGGTTTATAGTGGGTGAAAAGATATTCCTCATTCCCACCAGAGCTTTCACATAGCTGAGCATCTGATTGGCTCTTCCTGCTCCAGTGTTAACTCTTTTTGCTAAAATGACATTCTGTGCTCACGCTCAGAATACAGAACAACGTGGAGGTCAAAACCCCCACAGAATATAGTTTTATAGTTCTTCATGCACTATTTGCTATTACTGGATGAACATTGTGTCAACTTCAAGGGGGGTTTTTGATCCTCAGAATCAGTTGTCTCAGAGGACAACTTGCCAAAAATAGGCTGCTTGCATCACTCCCTTTCACTCCCCTGTCTAAATCATGAGTTCCTGCACACGGAACAGCTCTTCACTCATACGAGAGGGTGGAGTTCAGCATGGTGCAGTCACCACTGCTTATGCTGTTTGTGACTACACCAAGAGGAGTGTGATTTAAAGGAAGCAGCTCCATGAAACCCCTATAAGCCATTCTTTCTCTTCTCTCCCTTTCTCTCTCTCTGTGTTGTCTGTGCTGTAGCTGCCACAAAACAGTCTCCCTGATGGCCTTCACCTTGTCCTCTTTGTCCCTTGTTGGATTGCTGCTGACATTATGACAGCTGGAGGGCCTGCATGAACTGTGAGTGAGCAGTGATGCTCTCTGCCTAAAGGATGCAGAGTACTGGCTGGTTATCTCTGTAGCTCAATTAACTTGCAAGCAATCAGCAGAACTGGAATTCTTGTATTTTTGTATGATGTGAATGCCAGATCCAGGCAAGAAATAAAGCATTGAGGAAGAAGCAGGATTTGCTGTCTGATGCCTTCAAGAAGCTGAAGGTTTGCCTGCAACTGAAATGAGTCACAAAGAGATCAGAAAAGTCAAATAAGAAATCAAACAAGCTCCTTTCAGAGCAAAGGAAAAACTCCCACCAGCAAAGCTGCAACTTAAGGGAAAGAGACCATCTGAAATACAGGAAACAGGTCAAATTCTGCCTCAATTACACATGCATAAACCTAATACTATCTCTACCATGACAACTTCCCTTCATGGTTACAGACTCCACAACAACTCCAGAACAACTTTCTTCCGTTTACGAAGGGGTGGTGTGGCAGTTGCAGGTGGAGAGCAGTAGTAGCTGATCACTTCCTCATCATTTTGTCTTCCCTTTCACAGAGATATCTGAATTCAACCTTGGTACCAGAATGGAAATCTAAAGAGAACAGAGTTCTCTCATACAGAATCTACACAAGATATAAGACAAAAACCTCTCTCATAGCATGTGGGTATTTCCATTACTGTATTTGGAGGAGTGAGTAGGGGCACAGGTAATGAAAGAAAGAACCCAGTACATGTGTGTTCACAGGAAAAGGAAGCCTAGGGGCAAGTTAACCAAAATTCACATAACCCCAAGCAAGTTGAGCTGCAAGTTTTGCAGGAAACTTTTTTCTTAAACCTAGCAAAATTCCAAATCTTCAGTAGGTTCACTAGTCTTCCAGTGAGAGACATAACATTCTTCCCCGAGATCAGAGTGGAATTATGACAATTTACACTAGCTAAGTGTCTGTCAGATAATATGCAGTGTGTCTTGTGGAGGATTTAAAAGGGTCATACCCCAAGGATATCTGGGGAAGAAGGGGGTGGATGCAAAATAGAATTAAATAATGTCGCATTCCTGTCTCAATAAATAGCAGGAAACCAAGGGAGACAGCAGCTAGCAGGGCAGCATTCAGCTTCACAGCAGAAAAGGGACTCAAGAATCATGAATCAACGGCAGCAAGTAAAGAAAAGAGTAAAAAAAATCAGGAAAGAAAAGAAAATCACTGGCCTGGGTTACAGTGAGGGAGGGAATCTCATGTTTGTGCTATGAAGGGGAAAGCTGTGGTGGAGCCTGTGCATCTGTGCATGGATGGGGAGGAACAGAAAAGGGGTATATGCTTGAGTCCTCCAGGTGAGTGAAAGACATAGTGGGCTGTTACAGTGTGGGTAGTCTTGAAAAGAGCGAGGGAGAGCAGGGATAGGGAAGGGGAAGAGGTGGAAGGGACAGGACGGCGCATTATTATGTTGCTCAGCAGGGGCTGGGGAAGGTGAAAAGGCAGAAGGGAAGGAAGTTCTTACCACATTTGGAAAGTCTGCCAGTCATCAACTCCATACAGTTAGTGGTGTCTGGATCATAGAACGGAAAGAGGAGGGGGGGAGGAAAAACATAAAAAAAGGTTTCCACACCTCTGTGCATAAAGTAGTAACTTAGCACATTATTATCTGAAGCAGGAAACATATACACATCTTGGTCTTTACACAACCCAGGCCAAATTCTGCCACCCACTATATGCCAGTGTAAATCTGGCCCTGTGACTGAGAGTGGATGCTGCTTCAATCCCGCTGCCTCCACTCACCCCTTTATCACAGCTACAGGTATCTATGACACGTGGGAAATATTCTGCCACCATATCAGCAAACTAAAAGCCTTGAATACAGTGTTTCACCTGGCTAGCTTTGAAAGTTAGCCTGCAACAGCCATGAAATGTTCAATCAGCTGATATATCTACATAAAAAACCTGGAGAGAGGGAAGAAATACAGCACTGTGCTATTGCACATGGAATGAGGTTACTTGTACAGTTCAAAAACATCTTTTAGACCCCAAAGGATAATGTCAAAGTTTCAACCTAACTCTGTCTCTTTTATTCAAGTGTAGTCTCTTACTCCTCTTGCTTTCTAGGTCACTATTCAAAGGCAGTAGAAGCACTTCTGGAAAGGGTGGCAGAATCTGGTCCGAAGACACTACTGTCCACTTTGCATATAGCTCCCATTACCACAGCCTCTGGGTGCTTCCTACTGGGGTGTGATAAGCAAAAGGAGCTCTACATGTCAGCTTTAAAACAGAAAGGACCAGCCCAGCTGGACACTTCCATGTGGAAGCTGTTGGCAAGCCAGATCTGCTGCTGTCAGCCAGGATTCCCTTGCACTTGGGATCTAAATCATTGAGTTCATGGGCAATTCACTGCTGAGCAAGAGGCTACCAGTTAAAGCACTAAGCTCAGTCTCAGATCTCCTCTTGCCTGGGCTCCTGAAGAACACTTGGGTATTTAAGAAATACCCTACTCAGAAACATGCACACATATGCTGAAAATCCATAACTGCCAGGAGGCTCTAACTACCCCCTGTTTGCTATAAAGTCTGCAGGACAGAGGGAAAGATAATTTCTCAGCATTCCTCCCCTTAAATATTGAGAAAAGTAATTTCATAAGAGCGGGAAGGGGTGCTGGATATGCTTGGGTAAGCTGGACCCATGCTAGAAGAGCATCTTTTCTGATGCAGCCAGGCCTGTGCTGTGTGGATCATTTAGAAAATCATGGAGCAAAGAGGGCAAGTGCTTGTTCCAGTCACACTGGTCAAAGCATCTAAGCAGCAGTTATATGTTCTCCATCCCCAAGGCTAAAGGTGGGCTGGCAGAGGTCAGTGGGAGATGATACCCATGGAAGTTCTCTCAGAAAGGCACAAGATTGAGAGAAAGGGGGAAGAGGGTGGAGGTGAAGGAGAAGAGAGCATTCAAGAACTGGAACAATATATCAGAGGTGTCAGAGAGGCCAGGAGTTTACCTGCCTTTGAAATTCTTTGGCTAGTCTGGCGGAGTGAAGACAGACTAATCTCCCAAAATACATTTCTCCCTGAAGATGCCTAGCAGATTTGAGAAGTGCCTATAGTGGCTGATTGGGTCAGTGACCAGAAGTCACACTCACAGGTTTGGATCATTTTTTTTCTTTAATAACTTGGAGAAGTTTGTTGTCTCATGCCTTTCAGTGGTTCCTGTCCAGTCCCCTCATAGTCAACTACACTTTGCTGTAATGCAGTGTGATGCAGATCTATAGTGGTAGAGCTCAGAGCATTCACCCAATCATTAGCAGAACTTAGCTTTGAAAGAACACATAAGAGCAAAGAAAGTCTCAAATATGGCCAAAAGACTGTTTCTGACTCCACCCTCCAACACCTGGAATTTTCCCCTCAAGTGTATCCACACTAACTGGCCACTCAGTAACTTGCAGTCTGGAAACAAAAAAGGTCACATTCGGATAATATCAGAGCAGGTAAACATTGCAGCTAGTTACTAAGAGTCTCCTGAAACTGGTATTTCTGTTTCATTCATAATTTTAACAAATTAAAAAATAATCATGCCTCCTTAAGTTAATACTGTCTTTTTTTCTAAGTCATTTGCAGTCAGCATAGGTCTCTTTAGTATTTAAAGCTAATTGTGTAACAGGTCTACATACATTCATTGTGTGATCAGAATACAAACTGACAGATCTACACAGGAGAAAAGGATTGTAACAGAGGCTTTTTGGCAGCATAACATCTCGGGCTCTGTACTCCATTTTATTCCTAAAAACGTAAATTTGCATGGTATGGTATTACTTTTGATGGATAGGGAATTTTTTTTTAAATATGAGATCATGGAAAAATCAAAGGAACACTAATGAAACCCCCAACTTGTCTTTCTTAAAACTTTAATGCACAACTATAATTTGCATGTTCTGTATTGCCATGGCTAGTCCCAGGAACTCCATAGGAATTAATTTTTATTTGTAATGTCTTTCCAAGACCTGATCAGATTGTTTTTCCCCAATTCCTAAGGCACAGTCAGCATGGGTACACCAGGACCAGTAGCTTATACTGCATTACTTTAAAGACTAACAGTGTTAATATGCCTTCAGCTTCTCTTTTATAATAATTACTTTAATACTTCTTTCATTTCCATCATATTGTAACGTCTGCTTTAGTAAATACTCTACATGACTAAGTATTCCATCATTTTCAAGTAGAAATTTCATTCTAATTAGAAAGTCTTAGATTCTTGGCAGTCAGCTTCTGCTCATAGATACTAATCCACAATCCAGTGACTGTGGGATCCAGGTGTCATGTGAAAAGAATAAAGCCAGGGTCCAAAGGCTTTTAACTGTCTGAGAAATGTTGATGGGTCATGTAACTGCATTTTTCATGTGTCCTCTTTAGTTTTTTAATTAAAGCATAGTAGCAGTGTCAGATCTCAATCCTTCTGATGATAAGGGAATTCCTTATTTCATAGAAATGGCTGGCAGTCCCTCACACTTTGGATTTGACCAAGACTCTTTCATATATGACATCCAGTTCAATTCATTAACAGATGGCAAATATTTTGGTTAAAATAAGGCCTTCCTTCAAAAGGCCAAACAAGTTCTGAATCCAGTAAAAATTGCTAGTGTTCTGTTGAATTTTCTTTCACAATTTTCTTTATTCTTTAATTTCTGCATTTCTATCCTACATTAATTTCACAATGAAGCCATCTAGTTTGTGATGCTTCTAATATCTCTCAGTCTGAGACTTGTCCCAGCCCAGGAAATCTCACCCAAACAGCTGCTCCTCTGAGATCTCCAAATCTAGGGCTAGATCCCAGAAAGCACTGAGCAGCTCCTGCCAGATGCTCATAGTCCCCAATAAACAGGAAGGGAGATGATGTCAAGGGAGCCACCAGCTCCTCTGGTCCAAGGCAGTTATCATTCAGATTGAAATTCCCCAGTGTTAGTGTGCTTATTTGAAATCTCTGCTCTCTTATCAAAACTCTGGAGAGCCTGGACTTTTTTTCTACATGCCTGATTTCAGAACTACCAGTAAGTATTTCAGATAAGTTTAATGAAGGCTGTTCAGTAATAATTCTAAGGCTGTTCAGCAAAAAAACAGGGCTCTGCCAATCGAACCGGACATCAGAGAGCACCTTTTGTAGGTGGGAACCATGATAGCAAGATGAAGTAATTACTCCAGACACTACAAGAGTGGTAAGACATAAAGGGTCACACAAGATTGCAGGAAACAAGAGAAATTTGGGACCTGGATGAACCCCAGAAAAGTTGACTTGTGATCCAGTTTCAAAATGGCACTTGCAGAGTCCTTGTTTTGAGCCTGCAGCTGGAAATTCACCTTGCAAAGCACTTCATTTGCTCCTTATTCCCTTTTAAGTCTTGATGATAAAATCCTTTGCACATTTGGAAACTCAGTTTCCTACTAATTTTTTTGTAGCAATTTAGCCTACAGCTCTTGTGAGCCATAAAACTCCCAGAAATCACAAATCAGTATTCTATCAAGAATTTGCACTGCTCTATTTTGAAGCTAGTTATGGTCTCTAAACACTTGTTTATGCTGATGAAATGCACTTCCAGCAGTAATACTGAGATGCTCTGAGCTTTGAGATGTCAATGGTTAAAATCTGATATGAAGTCAATAAATACAATAAAGAAAGAGAAAACCTTTAAGTTATAAAGGTTATTTCAGCATAGCTGATTGCCCAGAACATGGGAAAATGGGAAAAAATAAGAATATGCAGCACTCCACACTTAAAGCTCAAAGAAACAAGAAAGTATTAGGGAAATAAAAATTGATACACTGTGAATGATCACAGATGGCTTTTGCATGTCCCTATTCACCAGCTGTTACTATTACTCTTTTGTGCAAAGGCATCAGAGAAAAACAGATTATGATTTAGTGGAAAGAGTGTTGGGCTGAAACAAAGGCACAAATCTGAGATACCTTCCTCCATGGAGAGAGATCTTTTTATCCCAGCAAAGGGCAGTTTGCCCAGGGATTACCTAAGTAGAGATTCTGAGTATAAGACTCCTGGATGGAGCTATACATGGATGAGAGATGAGGCTGGCTGGTCTCACACACAGTGAGATTCACTCTTGATGCAAAAGGGACTGTCCTTTCATGGTCTTGCTGGGCTTAGTGGCTTTTGATACCAGTAACAAGTATACAGGGGCAACTGTTCTGGTTTAGACCAAGGGCCAAAACCATCCAATGCTCCGTCTACGTCAGCAGCCACAAAGACACACAGGAGTGTAACAGCAGGCCAAGCAGACACTTCCTAACACTGCCTTGCTCACCACTGTCAGGTCAGAGATTTCCTGAGCCTGTTGCAGTTTTTCTGTTGAGCAATTCCATAAAGATTTTTCTGCCAGGGAGTTGTCTAGCCTCCCTGTGAGTAAGAAGTACTCAGGGGAGGATGAGCATCTGCAAGCTCCTCACATGCAGAACCTGCTTCAGCGAAGAGTTTCACAAGTCTTAGATTATGTGAAGAGATGCTTTCCAATATTTTTTTTGGTACCTGACTTCCACTACTTTCATATGATGGCCTCTAGTTCTTTCATTGGGAAGAGAAAATGAACAAATGATCCCTATTTACTTGTAACTCATGTCATTCATGAGTTGTAGACCTGGTACTGTCTCAGCAATCATAGTACAGAGGTCCTGAAACCTTAGGTTAAAAAGCTGATATGTTGCACTAAATTTGGCCACCTAAGCAGTGGCTTTTAGAAGTACTACATTAACTTTTGGAATGGATTTAATTTATTTACACATTTATTCAGGTAAGGGAGGGAATCTCTTTTCCTGCTTCAGAGTATGCCAGAAGAAATATGCACAGTCAGTCTTAGAAAGGAAAAATGGAAGTGAATGAAGGGATATATGGAGGAAGGGAGATTATCAGGTGCTCAAGTATGACACAGAAACACATCTGCCTAGATCAGGTACATAACAGGCTCACACACACACACAGATGCATGGGCAACATGACATCTACAAACACTGTTGTGAGCTGGAGGAAATGAAAAAGAGGGAAGTGCATTCTGAAACCCAGGCAAGCCGGCTCAGTGGGCTGGCATACTGCATAGCAGATCAAAGAGGGGCAGGAGAGAGAATGACTGTCAGTGCCATATGCTTATTAGGCCTTGCTGTTCTGCTTTATACTGAGTTCATTGAATCTTCCCCTTTTGCAGGTCTCACTTTACATGCATGCACCTTCCACAGTTGGTTTTCATCATCTCACCTGTAATGGCATCTGAACTAAAAGTCAGGAGAAACAACTACACAGAGGAGATGTCTGTGTACAATGAGCTGGGAAAATATCCAGTGCTGGACAGTATTGCTGGTTAGAGACAGCAGACACTCAGAGCCACAGAGGAGGTGAGTCCAAGTGAACTGTGAGCTCATTTTGTTGCAGCGCTGGACTGCCTACAGAGTATCCTCAAACCATGAACCTCAACAGGAGCCCAACCACCACAATTTCTGTGAGCTGTTCAGAGCTGGGCATATGGGAGGGTAAGAGAAACAGAGAAGACTTTGCCTTGTTTCTAGTGAGAAAAGTTGATTAATTCCATGACAATTTCTAGGAAGCTCTTGCACACATCTTTCCAACTACAGACAGCCTGCTAAGCAAGGTGCTGAACACAAACTCTGCTGTCCTTTATCCCTTTTTTCTTCCCCTTACTCTCACTGACTGGGGATGTGAACCACAGGGCCTCTTTACTTTGATGCACGGGTTGTCTCTTTTTGGTAGAAATCCTTTTATTTCCCCTCCCTTCCTTTTCTCTTTTCCTTGTACTCCGCTCCAATCTAAGATTTTCAGGTTGACTTCTCTCATTTTCAAGAGACTTGCATGCTCCTGACCAGGTCAGGTGATGCGGTACAGAACAGTTTGGCACCCTGTCTCGTGAGCTGTCTTGCCTGGTTAACTTCCCATCCAAGGGAATTCTCATTTTTAAATTTCAAGAGACCATTAATTTTGGTTTTGCTCCATGTGGAGTTACCTATTTCACTTTGGCATTAGAGATCAGGCTGGGTTTTCCCTGCTAGAACAACATATTCTCATGTTGTTTTCAGCAGTAGAAATCATATGATTTTTCCATTCCAGAACCAGAGCAAAACTGTAAGTCAGATACATTTCTCACAGCACAGTTTGCCCATAACATCTCCCTGAACTTCAGTCAGTTGAACGGTTCTTATTCCTGCTATAATATGACTTTCTTAGGGAGATATCCTGCCTCACATGCAAGTGTGCAACAGGGTTCAAGTCTTTCTAGAGAGCTGCAGTAGCTAGGACATATTAGGGTGAAGAAGTCAAGAGAGATCCTCAAGTTATTTACTTTTTAAACAATTTTTTCCTCACAGGAAAGTAAGGGTACACTTCCTTCCCTAAGAAATAAGGAATGCTTGAATATTGTTCATACTTACAGGATGCTTTTCTACCTAATTCCCCTCACCCCCACTTAACCCCAGCATTTCCCAAGAGGAAGGGCTGGCAGAAAATTCTGGCTGCTTCCTTGAGTTTGATTTAATTTATAAAGTCCAGACAGCAAAGACCTCAATCAACCATAGTTGTAGTGTCCTCATCTTCCCTGTTTCTGAACAGAATAACCTATGTGCTGGGCACCACTGCAATCCAGCATGCAGAAGGTCAGGCAGTGCTGGAGGCCAAAAGCAAAAAGTGGACACTGAACTGAGCATACTTCTCTGTCAGGTACTAAGCATACACACTTCTAGATGGAGTTATTTTATCTTCAGCCGCCAAAGCCACACTGTTAGACCAGAAGGATGTAACCCATATGTGCAATGAGCCAAGGACATCTGGGATTTAATTGCAGGATGCAATGCCAACCTAACTCCCACACTTTTGTCTTGGCTTGTTCACACAAAGGTCAAGCACAGAATTTGGCTCTAAAGTATAATATTTATTTACTTCCTTTTCATCTCCCACTCCTCCTGACTCTTTCTCTTCTTCCTCCAGCTTCTGCTCTCTACTTTGTTCCTATTTATTCCCTGTATCTGCACATTCTTTCTGCTTCTCCCTATTTTTCCTTCTTTGAAGCATTCCCAATAGCTCATCTGCCTTAAGTTTTAATTTTCACCTTCTCCTTTGTTCTGTCCTTTCAAAGGAGAGAAGAGTTAACACTGATATTTTCTGTGTGTGCAAGCACTAGTGTTCAGAGTGAACACTTGCTACATGATGGTGGGATGAAGCCAGTTTCTGTATTATCAATTCAGGCTGCCTGCAGATTCAGATTGATGTCACTGCATAGGGTAACACACATAAGGATTTCTCTACCACCATGAGGAACTGAAATTTACTTTTCAAATAGGTAAAATATAGCTTTTGCAGAACCTTAGTGTATAATTCGTGCTACCACAGTATTGAGCCAAGAATTTGATCACACTACTGGAAACTATTAACCACCTTCTGACCATCTGTTAATGGCTAAGTTAAAAGTAGCTCTCAACTTGTTCTGAGACCCTCTGAAGTTGGAGGTTTCTAAAGCATGCCTGAAAGGTTTGAAACTCAGGTATCTTCTAGAGCATGTCCCTATTCTGGGATATTTTGGAGCTGGAGAAAATCTGGAAGGTCTACTGATGATGCAGCTTTTGATGGAGAAGTGGGCAAATGGCTCTTTGGGCGGGCGGAGGGCAGAAGCTGTTCAACTGGGGAATGCACTGGGAGCATTGGAGTGGGAATGAGAAAGGGAGGAGTAGGGTGGGTGCAGGGCGTTACTGCTCTGTCCGAATGGAGCTCGTTTATTGCTGTGATCAGAGGGATGGCCTCCCTCAGCCTCCTGGTACCGAGAGGCTTTTCACCTTCCTGTCCCTGCTGAAGCAAGGTGCTCAACAGTAGAAACTACTTACCTGATAACTGCTGCACTGAAGGCTGGTCATGTGTGCTTAACAACTGTGCCTGAATGGTTTCTACTACCCTCTTAAAGCGACGGCTTGGACCTGTGAGGAGAGAAGAGGCACAAATGGCTGTGAGAGGAACGGGAGTCCATATACAACCCAGGCTGGAGGGGAAGCATCACAAGTATCTTCCCTTCAGTCTTGTCCCCAGGAGTGTACTGACAGTGTCTCTGACCTTCAGCCAAAGGGACTGTGGTGTGCTGGACCCAACAGGAGGAAGAAGGGCTTCTGGGCTCCTTTTGTGAAGGCATAAAAGGTGGGGGGGTTTGTTTGTTTTAAACCCTGGGGGGGGGGACATGTGGCCACCCAGAAGAAAAGGGTGAGTGAATGTTTCTGTCAGAAGGAAGAAATTAGTGGCCTCACAATGCCCAGCTGAGACTCTGAGACTTTTGAGTGAAACATGGAGACAGTACCATGAGATATTCCAGATCTGATGCACAGAGCAGCCATTTTAGCACTAATCGTGGAAGTGGTAACTTCAACTCTTTGGGAATCTCTTTCCCTCCCTGCCACTTCCATCGCTACCAACACTATTTTTGTTTCAAATGTCCTCCTTTCCCCTGTCTGAATTTTCCCCCTGAGGCTAAGACAGTTATATTCTTTCCTCTGACAGAGCAATTTGCAGGCCTCTATTATCAGCAAGGACAAAGCCAGCTTGCACCCATTTTAGAGCTTTGCCATGGTTACCTGATAAGAGTGTGAAAGTGACAGAATAGATCCCGTTCTCCTTTTGCGCCTCTCCCCCTTCTGTGTACGTTATGTCCACCTGGAATTTCACTGGCTTCTGGAAGACAGCAGGACCTCCCGTGGACTTATATTCTGCACGGAAACTTGTCTGTGAGATGACACTGTGGCTGAGACTTGGAATCTGAAATAGGTTGGTAGAAGAAGGTAGTAGAACTAGTGCACAAAGTGAAAAAATTGCAAAATTCTATTTATAACAACACACATTTCCAGAGTGGATAACATTTGCTAGATCTGCTTCTGGTCTTGAATTCATAAAATACAGTGTTCTTGTGAAATCAGTAAGACTGTAGATTGCTTGGCACCACAGAAGAATGCACTGCTGCTTACAGGACTGATCCAAACTTATAGGTTGAATATTGGCAGAATACCCATCACGCTTACAAATGTACACATGTTGCTCAACTTCATACACTCAGTCTTCCTTTTCCTACTCATCTACCAGTTTTGGGAAATGCCTTTTTCCTGAGTAAAAACTACTATTAAGAGAGTGGGCAGTAAATCGGTGGGATATAAAAAACACTCAAGTAGCCTGGTCTGATCTCACAGCTGATCCTGTTTTGAGCAGGAGATCTCCTGAAGACCTTTCCAACCTCTAATTGCTTGGTGATTGATGTCAAACAGACATCAGGACACAGAGCAGACACTTAGACAAGCGCCTGAGATATCCACAGGGAAAGCATACCTGCAAATAACTCACCCAAACCATAACTCCTACCAATATGTAAAAGAACTCTGAGAAACTTCATTGTATCATGCAATATCTGTATCTTCAGACTCATGGTGGAATTTCATAACTGCCTAACTTTCAAGCAGTTACCATTCACTCTTTCTGCCAAAATGTAACATACTCGTATTCTATTTACTGCTTCATAAAGGACCAGATTAAAAAAAAATCAAATTTGGAAATCTGGTCTCTAATTTAGAAGGAAAAACAAAGATGAGTTCTTTGAGAAGCTGACTTTAAGGACTTAATTAGCAGGCTGTGACAGTGCATTTAAGCTTGAAGGTTGCTGAAAGAGACGATTCACTGGTTTTGCACACAAATCACTACATCACACCTAAACCCAGACATGTGGGGTATGCACAGGATCACCACTACAGACAGCAGTGCATGCTGTGCCCACAATATAAACCCAGAAGCACAGCTAAATGCATGAAACTGATATGGTAACTTGGCTGCTTCACACCAATCTGAGATGGACACCAGTGTCTGATGCACGCTACTATACTGCATTTACTCCTTGTATGCTGGTATAGTTAGAAGTGTTATGGCTGATTTTTTGGAAGAATTTCATTGCATCATGATCCTCCGTGTTTGTTACAATAAATAAAACACTGTTCTGGTGTCACCTTGGGGGGGTTCACACCTTGTGCCTCTGTCGGGGGGGGGGGGGGGTCCCAGGGCCGCTTTGGGAGGGTGGTGGAAAACCAGACTGGATTTCAGCTGGAGTACGGAATGGGGGAAAACCCAGACTGGATTTTGGCCAGAGTACAGAATGGGGGAAAAACCTGGACTGGATTTTTCCAGAGACTGGATTTCAAAAAAAAAAAAAAGGGTTGGACTTGATGATCTCAGAAGTCCTTTCCAATCCAGCTGATTCTATGATTCTGTGATCATAGAGATTAAAATGGATTTCAGTATTTTATGGAAAAAAAAATCAATTCAACAAACTATATAAGAAATTAAATCTCCTTTTCTTAATGCTATTAAAAAAGTCTAATTATGTTGTTGACTACCTTGAATTGAAAAATCTCTTAATTTAACTTTGCTGTGCTTTTTCTTCACTGCTACTTCTTGACAATGATAGCAAGGATCTTCTATAGGAAAAAAATTACAATTTTGCTCTGCTTTCTTAGCCTGTATATAAACTGCATTTGCAACATTTGATACTCTGGTCACCAGAGGAAACAACCCTTATTTCTGCCATACAGCACTGAAGTGGAGATTTAAAGTAACAAATGCAGATGTAAGACAGGATTTTTGTCTGACTGAAGTGGTGGAGGGCTTACCCAACAAGGGAAGACCCAATCTGCTGCCCAGACCGGCAACTGCAAGGTTAGTTTGACAAAGGAGCAAATTGCTGTCTTGACACCATGCCAGCAGTGTGCTCTAACTGCAGTGTTATTCCAAACACTGGCAACCTGGAGACCTTGCCAAGAAGGCTGAAATCTCTTCTCACCTTAGAGAGCGTTATCTACACTTAGTAATTCACACACAGTCCAGTGGAGCTCTGAATCGACAGGTTATGTACATTAAACCCACAGAGGCTGCACTTGAAGGAGCAGAGACCCTGTCCAGTAACATATGGCACAAGGAGTCCTGGAACTGACCAGAGGGCAATGCCTCCAAGAGGCAGCTGGGATGACTTACCGAGAGGAAAGCGTGGACTATATCAGCCTTAATGGAGCTTAGTGGTTTGTCCTTAATGACCACAAAAATCTGTTCTTCTTTCTCCAAGTTGATGAAGTTACCGAACCAGGATTTTTTGGCAAGCCTGACGTGATGAAAAGAAAGAGATGGTTTAGAGTACTGAGCACTATTTCTTATTTCTTAAACACCCCTAGCTGGAAAAAGAATTTAAAAACACACAAGAAAGTTTTGATAACAGTCCAGATTTGATGTTATTGCCAATAGTAAGTGGAAAATAGTGTCAGAGAACATCCAGAACAACATTTCACTTAGTGAAAACTGGTAAAATGACAGACCACACAGTCTTAGTCTGGCAGCAACAATGAAAAATCAGGAGCAACAGTAACTCTTTTGACTGAGCCAATACACCGATTAATACTGCATATATAAAGCCCATATAAGCCAGGGGACACATTTCTGGTTTGTCTCCAGGGAACTATTCATTTCATGTGACAATATGCAGATCCTGGCAACTCAGAGATTTAAGTTCCTTCCCACTCAATTTCAACTCCTTTGGTGTTATAGGACTTAAAAAGTTCCTTTTCTAAAGGTGTCCTCTTGGGCTGAAGGTACAATCACAAAATCTTGCTTTTTAAAGCAAGCTGTAGATTTTACCAGACCTCCAATCCGTCAGTGAGTGAAATTCACTCCTACACAGAGGGCCAGGACAAAGACTATCCCATTCATTAGTCTCATTCAGGGTGTCTATATAATGAGTGAACTCTGGTCATCCTACAAAGGAATGAAATTTCAGTACTAAGAAAGAAGATGCCAACACCATGCAAAACACAGTTCAGGCTTTCCACTGACAGTAGTCCAACTTCACAGTTTCTTTCAGCATCAGGTAGTGGTTTCACCATAAAATGAAATTGCTCTGTTTTTTCACACTGATCCTATTAGTAAATGTTTGATTTTGCTTACTGTTTTACAAGTCCACTTTGTTGACATTACCTTTTAAGTTAAACAGGCTAAAGGAAGAATTCAGGGACATATATTTTAATGGGAGACACTACTGAGAACTTGAAGGTAGCATCTCTGACAGGTGTGGTTTTGATGGGAGAGAAGATGCTGTTAGCCATGAGACACAGCCAAAGAATTGCTAGACCAAACTAAATCCAGGGAAAATTCCACTTACATCAGCCATATTCTAGTAGGGAAGAATTTGGCATGAATATGTCAGAAATGAAAAGACCTGCCACTAAGAGACTGCCTTTTTTTTTCCTCTACACCATACTTTATAATGCCAAGTCTGGTTTGAAGTATGGCACGGAATAGGTTTTCACTCATTTTGGTGGACATTCACCACTCAGTGGAAGAAGATAAAAGCAATGGACAGCTGGAGTGAGTTATTAGTAGACTCACTTTCTGTGGCAAAGGCTCAGACTGAGGCAGAACAAGGATGGGCAGAGACTAGGAGAGAGAGGAGCAAACTAAGAAACTAATTTGAAGTCTAGGCCTTCAGGATAAAGAACAAAGCTTGACCTCAGTATTGTCCAGCAATTTGCACTCATTCCCCATTCCAGAGTGCTCCATGAATAAGTTGGCTCACAGCCCATTTAATGCACGCAGTAGAAAGACCACAACTGGAAGACCACTCAGCTGGGCAAATAATTATTTGCTTCATTTACCGTAGGCATCCAAAAATAAGAGTGCAGAAAGATTCACTTGCAATTTGGTAAACCAGTGCCCCCCACTCAATTAAAGTGGGCTGGAAAACTGTCACTCCCTAAAATATTCATAGGCAGCTGTAACTAAGCCAGTGATCCAGAGATTAGCGTAGGGAGCAGTAAAGAGAAAGGGCCTCTCATTTAAATGGTCGTTAAGGAGCCAGGGTTAGAGTGTGAAAGAAAATTACATACTAATTAGCTCATGTGTCTGGCACACACCATAACAACTTTGCAAGCCCCTGGGGAGCTGGGGCAATAGCTCCCTGCATGTAAAGGGTCTATGCTCATTAGTAAATTAGCACCTGGTTATCTATCTAAAACGGCTGGTTGTCTTAGGCTTGGATGTCTCATAATCTGAACCAGGGCTGGCAATATGGCCCAGTGGAAGCATGGGCCTGGAAAAGTGTGCATATTTAATTGCAGATCTGCCATGTTAAAAGATGGCTTTTCATTTCTGTACTGTCATTTTGTTGGCCCTTCATTTATAGGTCTCTTAACACGCCCAGGTAAGAAGGGGCCCAGAACACAGGGTGGTTTTTTCCTGTTCAGCATGGTCTGGAGTCTCCAGAATCCAGCTGGGCTCTTTTCCTCAGCAAGGTTATCACCCGTAATACTAACTGTGGATGACTCATTGATAGCCTGGGCTATGCTCCAGCTTGTAAATCACTGGAATTCACCAAATAATTTTCCTGGTGTCGCATAAGATGGAGTAGATGCCAGTGGCCTCTCTTGTTTCTGTAATGAACAGAATCAAGACATAGCACACATGCCCTGGCTTCTACCCCTGAAACTGGCAGAACCAGCTGTACTCATACACCTGGGGAATGGGTCCACTGAAGAAGAAGGGACAGCTTTGGAGTAAAATGACACAATAAAGGGTTTTCTCCTCTTAGAGAGCATTAAGTGCTACTAACTTGGGTTAAAATGTGTATGAATCAATGATCTTCAGCACGCTGAATGAGATGCTCTAGCATCTCACGAGATCAGGCTGTAAGCAGTACAAAATGTACTTAAAATAAAGAATCTTCTCTTATGGTAAACCTCTTAAAGCAGGAATGAGATAGGAGATATGTGGGGGAGGCTGGGTATGCAGATTACGCTAGGGAATCTAATCAGGTGCCCAGTTGATGAAAAAGCAAAGAAATTAGCATGCAAATGGAAGCTGGTGCTTTATTACTTCACACTGAATTTCTCACTGCTATAATGTTGTTTCTTTTCCTACTTTTGGAGTCTCTTGACTACATTGCCTTCTGGAGAGCCTCACTGTGTTCCCTCTCTATCCCTGAGCACATGGATCTGTAACCTCCAGAGGTTTACCTGCTTGGCATAAATAACAGCATTTCTACTTAAGCAAATGGAGCTTTGCAGGTTTAAAGCAGATGGAGCTAAGTCTCTTTAAATGTCATCCCGAACACATTTTCTAGGACTTTTTCACTTGAGAAAGAACAGCATTACCCAGACATGTCAAAGTGTATTACCTAATCATCAGGTTTGTTAAATGAATGGCAGTCATTGCTGTACCAGACAGAGCAAGGACATGTATTTATCACTCAACCCCATGAGGTCAATACAGCTCTTGATAAGAGTATCTTATTTCTTACAGAAAGAAAGAAAATACTAGAAAAAATAAGACATGGGAAAGTGGACACTGAGCAACAGACATCTATGGTTAAAATATAATCCAGTTCATTATTTTTTATGACTTGTGCAGCCCAACTGAACTCATTAATTTGGCAATTATACAGAAAAAGAAAAAAGGGCCTTAGGCTTTGACTTGCATCCAAACTGCCTCAAATGACAGGCACTTCTCTACACCAGCTTTTAAAGAGTGAGTGGGAAGCAGAGAAGGCAATAAATTAACAGGAAAACTTCCAACAACTTACATACAATGAAGAAGAGAAATTTAATTCTAAAAGGTTTTCTGTTTTAATGGCCTTAAAAACATGTGAAATGAGAGTATTGTATATTTCTTTCATAATGATGTGCTAATTTTATGAAATTCTCTCATGCCTCTCTATTAGTAAATGCTCAAAAGTATTGAAAACACAATATATTCCATTCTTCTTCCTGGATTTCTCTTACTAACCTTTACTAATCCCTATTTCTCCCTCTTCTGAAGTCTTTATCTCTCTCCATTATGCAGTACTGCACACAGAGTCCACATTTTACACCAGATAAATACCAGGTCTGGGGAAAGTTGTTAAGACAATACCACAGTCACCAATTACAAAACTTTGTGCCCAAATTTTTCATCCAAGACTCATGAATATTTCATACCAGCATCTTAACAAGAGGCCAAATTGCCTTGGTTGGCAGGGTAAGTCTATGGGCATTGGGTGCACAAACACAAGCTGTGAAAATAAAAAGGAATAATTTGGCATCTGTTGCATATTAGGAAGTGTTTGGAGCAGCACTCTGGCAGGGACTTCCAAACCTGCCATGCAGTGACGCACATTTGTGCAGTGAGATGGCTGAAATGTATGTTGACTTTCAGGAATGAGTCTGGTGAATATGAAATATCTTCTCCATGTCCCAGTGCTGCTGCCTAGAATTAACACTGCGTTTACTATCGCAGCCAAAGATTCCTCTGAATTATCTTAGCAGAGGCTTCTGCATGTTATCCTGAGGATGCACTCTCCTGTACTAAAAGGAAGACTATTTAGTGCATAGTGAGTGCCAGTATAAGCCACTGATTAGCCTCTCCACACCTCAAGAGTGATCTACTTGACAAGCAAATGAAAGAAAAGAGAAGGAACATGTTACAAACCCAGCAAACTCAGCAAGTCACAAAATGAGGTGGTTACTGGGAGACTGTTTCATCACCTGTTGACCCCCACTGCCATTTCTGAAGTATAGATTTTATCCAGGGTCCTTATCAGAAGAATCATTTAACATCTCTACCCCACCCACAGGAGAACAGGTTACAGATACTGATCTAGAACAGAAATACGTCAGCCTATGACACTGAGGCAAGGAAATGACATTGGTATGTGGTAGAAAAAAAAAGGTAGTGTACCGGGAAATTACTTACTCTGGGGATGATTCTGGGGTTAAATTAGACATCTCCTCTGGTGTAGGTACTGCCCACGCACATACAGACAAAGAGAGGGAAGGAGAAAAGAAATCGATGATTCAGTACACCTTCCATTTTCTGCTTGTATATCAATGAAACAACGCTGGCATTGCACCCTCTTGCATTTGCCCACTGCCTCTCCAGACTGGTTCTGACATCTGAACATTGGTCATATGTCTCTAGATCACTGCATCTAATCAAGTGCTGCATTTCAAGGCTCACTCCTTAAATCATCATGCAATCTTGCACTGGCTTCAGACTCAAACACACTGCTGCAATTCTCTGCAATTCTCTGACCATCTCAGAGACAATCTCACTGACCATCACAGTCAACTATTTCATGGCTGTGAGCTTCCTTTACCATGGGGTCACATCCCAGTACCCTGCAAAACCACATGGTGTTGGGATAGCTGCTGCTGATGTCCAAGGATAATGCATGTGACTTCAGGTGCTCTTTGTCTGAATAGAGAAAGCCACCTGGAACTTGAGGAAGGAAATTTTGCACATCTCAACACTCTTAGAGACTTTGAAAACTGAAGTAGGCCAGCAGATATGAAGACACTGATTGTATTAAGGAGATTTTTACATCAATTACCAAAGGCGGAAAAGAAGCATTAACCAAGATCAAAAAAGCTTTGCTTCAGAAGGACAATTTTAGCCTACTGCCACTGGCTGTCTTTTTTTCAGCAGAAGGCTCAGCCTGTGGCTGTGGAGAGGCAGCAGAGCACAGCCACAGGGGAAATGGCAGAGCTCTAAGTTCACTGACAAAACAAGTGAAGAATGTGAAGATAAATTATTCTCGTGGTCTAAGAGCCACAACAGAGATAGTACGAGCTGTATGCATGGAGTATGAAGAGGGCTTAGGAGATGCTCTTGGAGCAGGTGCAACGGCATGACAGAGCCTGCTCACATGGGGATTAGGGCTTGGCTGATGCTATCACTCTCACTTTCATACCAATATTCAGTCTTTGGTGGATGGAATTTGCAGAGCCAGACAGGTATCAACTTCCTGACGAACAGCTGCCCAAATCAGAACCACCTGTATGTTTGGGTGGGTACTCACCTTGTAATTTCCGACGATGGAAGCGAGGAGACCCCAGGAAACTATTCTTGATGGAGTTGAGCCGTGTCCTCCATGGCATTCCTCCAATGCTGGGGCTGGATGGTGGTGTTGGGTTGGGTGTGCCTGCTGGGCTCTCCTTTGGCGTATGAACAGGTGTCCCCTTGGGGGTAGGGAGGGGACTTCCCCTTGGAGAGGGGTGAGGGGTGACCTGTATGATGGGGATAGATTTGGTGCTTGGGTCAGTACTAGAAGGGAGCAATCTAACAGGAGACATAGGGTTGGTCTGTACTTTAGGAACAGCCAGCTGTGGGTTAAAGCCGGCAGCAGGCGAGCGGCCCTGAGCATTCTGCACAGGGTTGTTCTGGGAAGAGGGGGCGCTGGCATTGCTGGTAGGGAGTGGGTTGGATTTAGTAGACTGGAGTGGTTTTTCAGCCAATTTGCTCTTGGATGGCAAAGTCTGCGTCTTTGGGTTGGGCTGAAGTGCTGGCTTTGGTTGGAGTACATGTCCAGGCCTGGAGGCGTTCCTACAAGCATCAGGGTCCAAGGAGACTTGGGGTCGGGGAGAGAAAGGGAGGTCGGAGGTCTGAGGGGGGATGAAGAACTTTCTGATAGGCTACGAGACAGACGCAGAGTGTCCATGCACATCAAAAACAGTGAAATACGCATAGAGCGGGCGAGCAGAGAAAGGAAAGTCAGAAAAAAATCCATCCGAGTCACAAAGATGCACCATGTCACAAGGAGACACAGGAGATGGAGGTGAAGGGGTAGTGGGGGGAGGGATTTTGCAAAGAAACGAAAACAAACAAACAAACAAAAAACAAAAAAAAGACATGCAGTTAGCTGGGAACACAGCATAATCAACAACAGCAGCAGCGGCAGCAGCAAGAACAACAGTGTCATAACAGGCTTCATCATATTAACCAACCACGTGTCAGCAAAGGAAAACAACGGAAAGAAAAGTACAACAAAGGAACAGTAATATAAAATAAATTAAAAAAATAAAAAAATAAAGTAACTAAGAAAAAAGAAGAGAGAAATGCCATCTCTCTGGGATTGTTCTGATTGCCCTGCAGTGTGAAAAGCACGATGCTGTAGGGAGGTGAGGAAGGGGAAGAAGAACCACTCAAGCCACAGACAAACTGAGATGTGCCAAGAATGGGACCACCTCTTTCAGCTCCATGTGCCCATGTGCAAACCCAGTAGAGAGATGAAACTCAGAACAGGTGTGTGATACATAGGGAGTGGCAGGTGATACACAGAGTTACTGCACACACCAGTCAGAACCTCTTTCCTTCCTCTTTACCCCTGACTGGCTAATGCACACCTGAGTTGCAGCCACCCATTGCAGAAAGAGGAGGAAAAGGGAGAGTAATGCCACCTGGGCACCCACTCTCCTCCCCTGACCTGGAAGGTTAAATTTCTCCAGCATTCACTTGGAGGCTTCAGAGCATGAAACACCATGAGAAAAATTATGAACTCAGATTGGTGTTTGATTTGTAAACTGCTACAGCAAAAACTTCAATGAGGCTTGGCAAATTTATTTATCTGGGAAGAGATGATATTTTCCATCAGACTTTATGCTTCTCCTGCAACATCCCTCATCACATCGAAGGACAGCCTGATAATTGGAATTTCTGTCATAAAGTCTCAGCAATATTTGCCATTAAGTCTCAAGTCTAAGAAGAGGGTGAGGTGAGCCATTGTTTTGTAAGACACAATTTAAAAAGAAAAAGACAAGCAAAGTTCATAATCCATCATGGAGGTATCAAAATGAGATTATGATTTTTTTTTTCCGAAACAAGGATATTTACACATATTAAGAGGCATTTTGGGAAACCATTCATACATTGACAGCAAACAGCAATAGACAGACTTGGAAGGGTAGAAGCCTTTTAAAGGGATACTAGCAAGCTAAAAATCACATTTAAAAAAAACAAATGTCCTTACAAAACATTGCTGTTAACACCTTAGATTACAAGTACTGGAAAAATTGTAAAAATAGAAATCACTATTCAAGATATTTAGCTTTGGTCTACACTTAGATTATGATTTCCATAAATTATTACCTATGAAAAATTATATATCACCATTATTATTATCCATTCTTAACACCTAAAAGCTGCAATCAAGCACTGTCCAGGCATACCACGTACATGTAACCATGCCTCAAATTTCAGTCCCATGTAAGCACACTTACTAGGGAGTTTACTTCCTGGGTTTTATGGATTAGCACAATGTTGCTATACTTTAAAAATTGCAGAAATTTATTTAAAGCTTCATTCCTGAAATTGTTTGCATTAAAGCTTTGTAATTACTTTAAAGAACTTAGAGTTAGGCCACCAAAATTAAAAAAAAAATCACTACATCAAAACATTTGTATTATTATTAGGATTGTAAAGCTAAACTAAAATCTGCCATGTTGGTAAATTCTGACTGCCAATGGGAAACGATGGGGAAAAGATGAGGCAAGTGGTTAATCTGTGGAAGTCACTACCAGCACCTGAATATTAACCATTTGCAAATGACACCAATGGATAAAAGTCAAAGACTGTTGATTGCAAATGTCTCCTTGCAATTTTTGTATCTTATGTGTGTGATGGTTTGAGAAACAAATATGAAAGAAAAAAAAGTCAAATTCAACTCCCACTTGAGCCATTAGGTATCTGAAGAGGCACCCTTAATTACCACATTCTTAATAATGAAATGAAGAACAAGATTATGTCTCTATTTCAGCTGGTGCCATAGGGAACACCATTAACAAGATCTTGTGAAATTTGAGAACTTTTAGTTGCTGTTGAATTCAATTCCTCATAGAACTGAACTTAAGCACTGCATAAAATGAAATAGGTATTTGCTTTTTAAAGCATATTCTCTTTCAATAATCTAAGGTGCTATTAGACGCATAGGTAAGGACTTTTAAAAAAATATGATTCTTATTCCATTATTTCCTTTTAAGCCTCAAATTTGACCTGCCTTAATATATCATTATGATCTGCTGAAAATGACATCTGGTTGCTAAATCCCTTTGAAGACTATTTAATCAACTGCCTATTAAGTGATAATGGTAAGATACAGCAACTATGGAACAGATCTTGTCAACCCCATTCTCTGATGTAGTCCTACTGAGATGTCAGAAATTGAACCCAAGAGATCAACTGATGACATCAAGATTTAGGTTTGCTGCGCTGGATGCTTATTTTGTGCATAAAACTGTTTCCATGCTCTTTTTCAGGACATTTTGCAGTGGTATAAAAGTCCTCAGACCTCTGCTTCCTTCCACTGACAACCAGGAGCCCCAGTGCAGAAAGAAAGAAATGGATCTTTACTGGTTCCTAACGCCTTAAAGGGACAGAGGAGACCACAAATACATTTATGCCAGTTGCAAAACAGGGTAACAATTGACAGGAACCCAGAATATCTTTCAGAAAACAGTTCAATCAAGCAAGGTGTTGGAAGCTTTACTAGTCTATAAACTTACACCTGACAGTGTGTCTTCATTCATAAGAATGACACAGAATCTTACTGGGGAATTATAATTTCAAATACCCGGAATACTGATGTTATCTTCCTATAACTAAGAGTAGATCCATAGGTGTATCTGTACCCTAACACATGGAATATATCCATTTCCAGTGGCGGATAGCATCTTCTCATGAAGTCATGAAAAGTATGTAGAAACTCTCCAAAGACTCTGGGCCAGACAATCAGGCAACACGGATTGCCACAGCCCTACAGACTTCTTGATGAGGTCTAGACTTTTGTAAGCACTGCAGTCTTAAAGACCTTGACAGGCACTAGGGATACTCACTTCAATCCCTAAAGAAGTTAACAAGAAGATGGAGGCCCCTGTCACTGCACTTAGAAACTGAAAACTTTGCAACACGTACTGTGAGGCGTGTGTTGTACTAGCTAAGTATCAGTAAGTATCAGTATTTAGTTGACTGTATGATTAAAAAGGGCATGTAAATGTACCTTATTTATAGGGGTTTGAATGTTCTTTACTCATCCTAGTCAGTCAACTTCTTACTTTCCTTTTCAATTTGCTAGCCCTCAAATTTGTATAATTTATTTACTCTGACTTTCTAATACAAGCTATTCTGAGGCAAATAGAAGACAACCAGCATGGTTTGGTGCTCTACTGAGACCTAATTGAAGACAGCTGTGAAATGATTCCTGATTACTTGGTCTGAAGCCACACTGTATGCAGACCTCAGCTGGATATGGCAGTGTTTAGTCATAGCAATGTTATTCTGTGTCCTTATGAGACTGAAAAAGGGCAAGGGCACAGCGAGATCCCTGATAACAGTGCAGGGAACATGTATGAGAAATTCTCTGCTTGCATTTGTAAATAACATTTCCCTCACAACCCATGAAAATTTATAAGCTGCCAAGGAAAAACAAAACATCCCAGCTAAGAGCCACAGCTCTGGAGCAACAGATGCAGAAAGCATCAAGCATGTGTGAGTGAATTGGACCAACAGATCTTGAAGCAGCACCACTTACCCTTGGACTGCTGAGAGGACTGGTGGAGAGCCCAGATGATGCTCCACTGATTGACCGAGACCTGAATGGACACAATAAGGAAAACATCTCTCAGAAAACTCGGACAAGTAATAACCCTGATCACCAGCCACCACAGGCACAGGCATGAAGTGAGGAGGAGGAGGGAGGCTGTCACTGGAAAAGCACACGACTCTTTCCTTTTCCTTCCTTTCACTACTGTCGCATTTTTCAGTTGTCCCCCCCCCCAAATCCCTGTTGCTCAGGGAGAATACTATTAATCCCTTTTGATTAAGGCAGTTGCTACTTTCTTTTTGGTTATCAAGCGCATGGAAGCTACTACATCTGACCTGTGCAAATTGAACTGCTGAATTCAAAAAGATGGTGAAGACATTCATATTGGTGCTGAGAATTCTGTTTTGCACAGACCCAGTGATCACAGAATGAGACTTTCTCTGTCACGAGCAACATGGAAAAGCACCGTGTTCACAAGACACAAAGGAAGGGGATTATTCCAGATAATAATTAAAAAACAAGTCTCCTTGACCCAAGCACACTATCATTTTTTATGTGATGACTTCCCACTGAAATCAAAGATCACATTGGCTTAACCCTTTCCAGCTTCTCACTGATCGTTTTCACATCTTTGCTCTCCAGCAAGATTTCTTGCTGCTGCATTAAACAAGCCAGGCCTTCTCAATGGATAATCAGTTCTGCTTTTGTTGATGACTTTACTAATATCAAGTTAACAGCTCAAGTGCCCTCAAAAAGAGGCCAGTCAAGGAACAGTAAACTGTCCTATTTGCTGACAAGGTCACCTATACTGTAATGCTCTTATGCTCTCCAGCAAAGGCCATCAATGAAAAATGTCAGCTACTGACAATAAAATGTGCAAATGTGCTATGCTAAACATGGTGAAAGAGCAGACAGGCCAAATTGCACAAACATTTCAGCAGAAGAAGTTTCTAGGAGGAGGGCTGCCCAGAAGAAAAAAACCCACACCCTGTGTGTGACTGTACATGAGTGAGCCCCAGAGGCGGCTGCTTTCTATCCTTTTTAAACACAAAGTTGAAGACTGAAACATCTCATAGGAAAGGACTTGGCTAAGAACCTAGTTGTTCGACAACCACCATGCAACAATATGTCAATACAGCAAAACTAACAATGTGTCACGTATAGTAAGAGTCATGAAAGCAATTACTTGCCTTCAGGTAGCAAACATGAAAAGGTGAAATTCCTGTATATGCTTGGAAAATGGAGTGAGTGGGTATATGTGTATACATATGTGTCTATGTGTCTGTGCGTGTATACACATATATATTAAAAATTGATATAGGTCAGACAGCTGATGTCAGCTTATACATAAAAGAAATTTAGACCATAAACTATGTCAGTTTACTCTCTTCTGCTGTAGAATAAAACAAAAACATCGGTTTCTCAAATGGTATCCTGACATATATTTGAGCAGAATTCTTAAAAAATCTGTGAATGGGAAAAGAGGAAGTATTTCCAAGGAAAGAATAAGTTACAACTGAACACAATGGCATGTTCTGTTTTCTCTATTTGTATCCTCTGCAGAAACTACTCACTGATGGTTTTCTTTGTATCTCATTGCAGTTTGTTCATCACAGTAAGTAGGTGAAATGCAGAACCCCAGTCTCAGCCAGATTAAATCTAGATTGGCACCATGAAAATCTCGGGCACTCATTCTACGGAGAAACTCCCCACTTAAGTTTTTCTTCTCTGCCCATCACAGTGCAACAGTAAAACTAGAAGCTCACTCTTGGCATTCTCTTGTACTTGATTAAACCTAAATTTTCACCATCATGATCTGGGGCACTCATAAAGGTTTATGCAAAGTAATTTTAGGGGAAGAACCGTCTGCTCCACTTTTGAAAGGTTACTTTATGTGCCTTTCCCCTAACTGAAGTAGCTGACTGCACCACAGATGTGTTGTGCAGATGGGGAGTAAATTAGTTAAAAATCTTCCTTGCATGAATCATCAGAAAAAGCTTCTTCCAAACCATAAATTACAAGAGGATCCTACAGATTATCTTGGACAAATGTGGAAGGCATTCAGGTGCCCAGAAATGCAGTTAAACAGCAACTTACAGTTAAAGGAGGTGTTCCCACCAACTCTTAATTGTGGTGGGAAAGTCCCCTCTGACACTCACCTGAATTCCAGGATACTTGATTAAAAGTTCCAATCTGCTATTTCCTTTTTGCAATCAGGTGTTTCCAACAGTCCTGAATTCTCCCTTCCCAACCCTATTATCTCCTATTTTTTTTTACAAAAACGATCACACACATGGAGGACAAAATATGGCAGGCCCCACCTCCCAATTCCCAGTTTCTTAGCAATATTTGAAAAAATTGTTGTTGTGTACTGTGTTTTCATCCAGCCTAGGAGCCTGAGGCAGGGGACATAAGAAAGAGTTAGTATGAAATCCTCTTGGAAATGCATTCAATATCCATATGACTGCTAATGAATAAGCTTTATTTCTGCTGCTAATTTACATGCAAAATAAGTAAGAAGAAAAGTAGGCCCTATAGCAAGTTTCAGTTTGTCCACACTGGAAATTGTATATAGGAGCAGTCAAAAGATTTTAAAGAAACCTCTGTTAATTTTAAATGTTGAGGTGAAAAGAGAGCTGTACATTTTCAAGACTTTTCCTCCCTTACCAGAAAGTGTTGCTATGGGATATGACACCCAGACTGAGGAGATCTTCCTTACATCGTTTTCAATTTAACAAATCTCCCACAACGTACCTTTATAAATGGGACATAGTTTCCAAGCTGGCTATAAGAACTCAGTACCCTGGCCTACTATGTGGTTCTACACACCAGTACAAAAATGCTAACAGGCAAAAATGATAGATTTGTCCCTCTCATCAAGATCACTTTGACTGAGCAATGCTATAATTCAGTTTGTAAAAAAACCAACCACATGCACTGTTCCTGTATCTCAGAGTCAGGTGGACAGAACTGGGACAGGGCCAAAAGGAAGTAATGAAACATTGCATTATGCTGAAATGCTGTAGTGAAAGAACAGAGAATTTAAATTTTTATCCCTCTCACAAGAAAATGAAAGTTTGAGGCCCTACCAGCAGCACATTAGTATGGCAGACTCTTATGTCTTATGTGTAGAAAGAGGAAAAAAATATGACATTACCTTATCTCCATGGCTATGAACTAAATTTATTCAGTGGGAAGTATCTGTTAGTGAATAACCTCCTAAGAGTCTTTAGAGCCATTAAATGTTATTGGAATTATTAAATTTATAATTATTCCAATAACTTAATACTAAATGCAACCATGTAGGAAACTATGAACATTTTGTATGACTCATTTTGCTCTGTGTTTTGCATTGCCGTATGCCTGCACACTAACTCAATGGAAGTCATCAAAACATTGTTGAAAATACAAGCAGAAGAATCAGTGCAGTTGCTCAGACAAAGAGCATTCCTTCAAACACAACTGCCACATTTAGAGACTCAAGGAGAGACTCTTTGGTCCCTTCCCTGGGAGCAAGTGACACAGTTGTTTTTCCAAGCCTGGAGGGAGAAATTAAAGAAAAACCATAAGGGAGCTAGACCCAAGGTTTAGGAGGGGGAAGATGCAGAGGGCACTATAAACATAAGGTGGACACTGAGACCATTGCAGGCTATTCCTCTCATTCTGCAGACTGACAATAATCTGGAGATGTCTGAGCTATGAAAGACAGAGGCAAAGGACTGAAACAAAATGTGCATGTGTGAGCTGTAGTTTGTAGCTGTGACAATTTTATACCTTATTCAAACTATTTGATACTTCAAAGCATCGAAGTTAAAAGATCCTTCATTTTAAGCATTTTTTTACTCATTTTAGCCAGCTACTGTCAAAGAGGAAGCTGTGCTAGGCCCAATTCATGTCAGACCAGTGTTCTCTTACTGGTGAAACTGAGGGGCTGGAATTCAGTTTCCAGCTGGTTTCAGAGAACTGCAGAATTTCTTGAGAGCAGTAAGAGGTGAAAGGCTGAAGCCTGACACTGCTGAGGTGTAGACGGAGAAAAACACAAGACAGAAAAGTGCAGCTGACCTGGTAACCGTACTACACATATAGCACATGCACAGAGCATCTCTACATAGCCCTTCTCTCAGATTAGTTTTCAAGTGCTTTAAACAGTGCATCTGCTTGTACACACCAGTACACAGCCACATTTAGGTCGGATTCGGCACTTGTTTCTTGTTCGATAACCATTTCACAGAATTTTTTCTTGCAATCAAAGGGGAGTTTGGTGCCTTGTTGCAGTCCCAGCAGAACTTGCTTTCATAACACAGTTTTACCAGGATGCTGAATACAGCCTCTTAGCTGGTCAAGCTGGAGCCATGCTTCCAAGAAGGGGAGCCAGCGGCATGCATGCAGCATGCAGTAATGCATCAGAATTGTGTCCCTGGGTGAAATGCCTTAGAAATTTTGCATTAGTTTCCATGTGTAGTTTTAAAACTCATTCCAAAAAATATCCAGCCATCCTCTTATTTGCTTCAAGCATAAAGTGGGTGGAATTTGATACTCCTCTTTCCTTGCTTACTCAAAAACAAAAAAAACCTAAACTGAATTTCAGGGTATGAGACCCCTGAAATTGACCTGAATTAATATGCAGTAAGCATGTTAAATTTCACCACTATTACTCTTGGGAGTCTAAAGGATACAAACTGTGCTTCCTTACTCCCTGATTTAGGGAATATGAATGGAATACCTTTGTTGTTTCACTGTCTTACAATCCCAAATGTGCAAATAATACCGTAACAGCTCTTATTGGAATACTTATGCTTAAGTCAGAAGGTCTGCTCATGGTAATGACTGCTTGTAAGATGAAGCCTTACAAAGAGCACAGAGAAAGGAGCGCAGGTGTTGGTAACACACGCTTTGTCCTTTCAGTGCATACAGAGGGTGATGCTGAACAGCACCACCCTCCTTAATTGGCCAGTTATACTAGAGTTCCATCTATAAATGGTTTAGAAAGAATTAATAAATAGTAAAGCACGCTACAAACATGAGAAGTAAATGTTACTGGTGCTAATTAGCTTTCTCAAGAAGCTTTCACTATAGTCTGTAATGATATTGCAATGGTTTTATTAAATCATTTATTAATATAATATTCTCCTTCTCCTAAGTATTTACAAATGGAACTTTAATTTGAAGTGTGATTGCATTCTTAGTTGTACCTATATTGTCTTTATTGAAAATAAAGAGCTTTGAAGATATAGCTGTCTCTATGGCCATCTGTTCACCTCTTAAGAAAACATTCTAAAAAGAGAGGGAATACCCAGCATTTTTTTAATAACGTGCATGGGATTCAGTTTCATTTAAAAAAAAAAGAAAAAAAAGAGAAGAAAAATGGATAAATTAGGATTAAAATTAACTGGAGGATACCAAACAGATACAAAAGTGCTAAATGGAGAAGGGGGTTTCATTCTCAGAAGGTGTCCTGGTACCTGCACAGTGTTTGAGGATAGTTTTCTGTGCCCACAGACATTGAAACAGAGGGACAAATAAGAGAACAAAAAAGAATCCTAAAAAGTAAATTATATGGAGTCTGAGTCCAACATGAAAGCTCACAAACACACACAAAAGCACCAAAAATGCTTCTTCCCACATCTCTCTCTCTCTCTCTCCCTGCTGTAAAGCCTCATTCGCTGAAGAGTATGAGCCTGTATTGTATTTGTAAATTGCAAATGAAAAGTTTCTCTACAAGATACAACAGGTCCCGCAACAGGAATAATCCAAAACTAGAGCTTACCCCAACGGATCAGCACTCGCCATCCTCGGAAAGGAAAAGTGAAGAGAGAGGGAGAGAGAGAAAGAAAGAGAGAGGGGTGTGGAGGCAGGTGGAGAGAAGAGTAGGAAAAGCAGAGTGAAATACTGTTCGGAGAACTGAACGGTCATAATTATTGCCACCGGTGCCTATGTCTTCAGAGACCAGGAACACTAGGGGGACAGTTTCATTTACTAGAAAGTAACTTTTGTCCCACTCACAATATTGCAGACCTTTGGCACTGGAGAATATGGAGAGGGACATACTAAGGCTGTAAAGAAAAATTCCCAGCCAAATCCCAATTAAAGTAGTCAGCAGAGCAATGGGGTTCATACTTCATGCTGCATTTCTTTTCTGCCTCTTACAAAAGGCACAGTTACATCACACTGTTATCAAGAAAATTGGGGGTTTTTGTCCCCAGTTTGCTCAGTGCAGTGTCCCTCTGTCCCCCAAGCTGGCCTGGTAAGAAGTACTTTTTTTGCCATGAATGAACTGTGAAACGTATTGGTTATTAAAGCATGCATTTCTGAGCCAGCCTGGGAGCCCAGGGTAAAGATTGTAGCTCAAGCTGTGAATCTGCTTTGATACTGCCTTATTAGTCATGATGGTCTTATAGTCAGGAATTCACATCAGCTAGAACATACCAGCTCAGCAACCCAGCACTTATCTCTGTGGATGCCATCTTGCGCTCCAGGATCTCATTTTTCATTTAAAATAAATTCAGTCTCTGGGTCTTATAGGTTGCAAAGGAAATCTTTCAAATGTGAATGGAGAATAAATCAATGCTGCGCTGAAAAGAGTCTGAAAAAGCAGTTCTAAAAGCAGACTGAATCTCTGGCATGTTGACTTGGAAGGCTAGTGACAATTGAAAACTTCAGTATTCTTAATTTTTAACTACTAACCAACACATTCAAAATGGAAAAGAACAGTCAGGTTATTAAGTTTTCAGGGGTGCAGATAAGCAGTCTCAGGAAAGCGTCACCACCTTTTCACATTAACAAAAATTAGATTAGAAATAAAAAAACAGTTTAGTGTTATTAAGCCGAATTATTTTCAAGTTGGATGCAATGCTTTTTTTCCTCTCTGTCATTTTCTCTCTCTCATTCTCTCCATTTTCAATAACAGGCTCCCAAGCTGCCAGAGCTACCTCTGGCTGGGTGAGAAAAATCCATTCTCCACAAGACAGTCTCCAACAGAAATGCCAAATTTAATATATGCCCAGTAGATTTCACAGTTTACTGCTCAGTGCAACTAGCCATGCCTCCAGTTACATCAACATTGCAAGTGCTTGGCTGGGCAACCAAGGCAGTTTTGAGAACAGTTAAAATGAAAACTTAGTTAGAATAGGACAAAAAAGCTGTAGTGCTATGCATTGATAGAGAAGTGGAAAGAAGCATTACAGTAAGTTCTTTTTCATGTGTCTGAGTGACACTCCATTTATATTTCAGTCTGGAGTGCAAATTTGGGTAAGATATAATTCATATATATACAAATATGCACATATTTAGGGACAAGTGCTGTCCTCAATTGTACCTGTACAAATCTATCTACAGTGATGTAACTGAGAAGAGCAAATTGACACCCATTGTATACTGGAACCTGTGTGTATATTTATACAGAAAATACACCCATATTCACACATGCAGAATAGTAAAATGTAAATAGAATGGGTGCAGGAAGGTTCAATAATGTTTCTTTCAAGTCATTTTCCCAACTGGGAAAGCACTGAAGAAGTTAACAAAGAGAATGGAAAGCAAATTGACAATAGGGTAAAGAAAAAGGGAAATGAGGTTTAAAAGAAATGAACAATCCCAGGACACAATAGACCCAGAAGCGCAGACATGTGCATTCCCTATAATATTGAAGCAAGTGAACTACGGAGCTGCAGCAACCCAGATACAGAAGAAGAGAAGCACTGAAAGAGGGGGTGAAAGAAAGTCAGAAAGAAAAAGAAAAAGAAAGGGACAGTGGCCTCAGCTACTAAGACAACCATGTGCATCTAGAGGGAAGGGACCCTTAAAGATGCAGTATTCCTTTAAAAAAGATATCATAAAATTGGATAATTAAGCACTGGACAAAAATTTAACGGCCACCCTGATTATCTGACCCCATTTTGCTGGGGTTCACTTCGCTGCCCATCCCTTCTTTTCACGTGGTTGTGCGCAGATCTAGAATCCAGGTTCTTCCCACCACTGAGGTCCTTCATTCTAACTCTTAGAAGTGGGAGGGAGGTAAGACCACAGTGAATATGATCCTCAAAAAACCAGCCTGGTCCTTGAATGAGCAGGATCTTGGGTGATCCTCGTGCAGTGCTCTAACCTTCTCCTCCTGTTGTCTGAAAAATACCACCTTTGAGAGGGAGCACAAAATGTCCGTGTGGATTTAACAAATTCCCCCTGAAATTATTGAAGGGTCATTTCCTCTTCTCCTAACACAGCTGTAGCAACTGCCAGAGATGGACAGAGGGACAAGGAATGGTGGTAGGAACATCTGCTGAAAGACCCCTCTCTTGTAACAGATAAAATTTCTGCATTTCTCTTACTGGACCTGACTTCCAATTACTGTGAAAAAGCTCCTATTTGGACTAACTTTTAAGGCAAGAAGTTCCACATGTTCAAGAACAGAACTTACATATAGGGGGAATCAGAAAAAGGAACAGGAATTTCCATGTCTATGCTAACAGTCCAGGAAAGCCCAGGCACTAAAGGCTGTATAACCACTACTTCTTCATGACTGTGGAACTAAGAGGTTGCTAATAGTTCAGGTCTAATGCTTGTTAGTATTTTGGCGTCTTAAAGAGGGTGCTTTACACACCACATGAGGCACAGTCTCTCCTGCAGATCCATGATGTTCTACACCGTGGCAGGTTCGGGAGTTGAAACACTGCCTATAAAAGACTGTCTCAGCCTGCAAAAGGCCAAAACAGGGGCTGTCCCTCATACATACTGCAAGTCTCCTGGGGCTTAAAGGCCACACTTATCTTTAAGTAGAAAGATTTCTATGAAAAAGGGAAACGGAAAGAAGAATGGTTTGCCAAGGTCATAGGTTCCTTTAAGGAAGCCATTGCTTCTCCCTTTTTTAATCATATGCCACACTCCTAACCTTTGGGTAAGCCAAGTATTTGTCCAAAATGTATAAGGATTACATTTTGATGTGGAGTTATCCATTGGAATGCCAGCTTTCAACACAGAGAAAAATTCTCTTTGTCAGAGACCAAAATTTTAGAAATAATATGTCCATTAAAAACCTTCCCAAAAGTCTAAGCTTTCTTTGGTGTTCATGGACCCACGTAAGTCTGCTTAAACTCCCTAAATCTGGTGGCCTGTCCGTCTTCCTTTGTGCCTCTATTCAGAGTCGGGAGCAACCCTTTTTCTTATTCTTCACCATCTGTCACTTGAACTGTTAGATTAGAATCATCCTCCAAAAAGTCTTCTCTTCAATCATATTTTCCTCTTGTGTCCTCTGGGTGGTCTTAAGGACTTTGTCTCCTACCTATAGGTATTTAATATTTTGCTCTGTCAGACTGAATTTCCAGTTTCCTACCATTGCTGTCACTGACTCAGTTGTGCTGCTGTTTCTAATGCTGGCAGTGGAGCACTCTGGGCTTTCCTAGTGTTTTATATTCCAATCCTTCCCAAGGAAGTCTTAGCAAATACATCATCTACCCTGGGTATCCTCACTCACAGCAGAACTGAACCAGAAATAGCAGTAGGATGAAATTTTTGTGGGGAAATCATTGATACAGTCCCAGGCTGCACTGGGGATAGCCTCAAAGGAATGGTACTACACAAAAACATATGTGGTGTGGGGCTGTAAAAAAACACCCTTTTTGCTTCTCTCTAAAGAGAGAATAGAACAGCTCTGTCCCCACACGGAGAAGGTAAGTACTGCATCTTTAAGGTCTCAGCAGTGAGGTAGAGGAGAGGAACATATTGTCAGTGTTTATACCTTTCTTCTTTGTTGAATTTGGGATTGGCTTCAGAGATATCCAGGCTTTTACTGAACATTGTTTTACTATGGCAGGAACAAAGCGAGAAAACAGAGTTACTACTGTGGACATTTTTATAAAAGAGAGTCACCTGAAGCAATGCTGGACACCCAGCCCCCCAACCCATCCTCCCCCTTTTAAGCAATGCTCTGAAAAATTTTTCCTTTTACTTTACAGCTACGGCTCACACCTACACAGTGCTGAAGTTCATTATCTTCCCCTGACTTCTGAGGTCTGAGATGACTTTCCCAATGCATACTTGTAAACCTTGCTCTCCTTTATCCAATTTAAAACCCAGGTACCATCTACTTTGTCACACTGTCCAGGGAAAACAGAACATGCCTGAAGGCATAAATTGTAAAGCATTCATTACTCAAAACTTTTCTAGAAGACCTCAAACTAAGCACAATCTGGGAAAAGGTTAAAATCAGGCCATAGAGCCTCTTAGAGGAATGGTAATCCATTTTGTATTCTAATTTGTAGGGTCCATTACCACTTAACTCCCAACTCTCTTCCCTTTACTCAGTGTATAGAGAAATGCCCTTCTTTTTCATACTGGGTCTGAATCCCTGCAGTTTAGAAGCAAAATTCCCTATGCTTTACTAAAAGGGCAGCTCTCTGTAATATGTTTCCCTGGTAATATGCTTCACTGTTTCACAGGACACTGCTTCCTAATGTTAGCTGATCTTTCATGCAAGCTCTCCACTTCAGTAACTAGAAGAAAATGAATAGTTAATGAAGCCCATTTTAGAATGGTTTTTGGACTCTCACAGCAAAGATGCTGAAAATTTCTGGCATATCCCCAACAAATTATAGCTCCCATGGAATTCATCTTAGTCTGTGTGATTTTAGCACAAGGGACAAAGTAGCTGGTGTTAAACTAATCTCAGAAACCACCTCTTTTCTTTTGACATTTCAATGAAATACCAGATAGTCTGAGAGGTGGGGACACCAGAACAGCAGAAGCAATTAAGATATAATTACGAAGCCATTTAGTTGACAACTAGCAGGGAAATCCAAGAACTAACAAAACTTAGTCACCAGTTTTAGAGTGGCTAGAGCTTGTGCATATTAACTTTGTCTTATAGATAGACCCAATGGAAAACACTTGGAGAGGTCGGCACAAGCATTTCAGGGAGCCCATAAGCTCAACAAGTACCCTTTGTACTGAGTTCCCCTTGTCCATTATTCAAAACTAAGTCACTGAAGGACTATGTTTTTCACTTAATATTTTCTCAGCCTGTAGAGTTGAAGGCTGCCAAGTTTCAAATTTCAGTGGAAAGATATGCCCTAAACAAGCCAAAACCAGACCCTTGTAGGGCCCCCACATGGTTACCAAAAGCACAGTTCATCACACAGGCATGTAAATCAGAGGTTATAACAGAAATCCTCTCTATGCAAGCAAACATCTGTTTACTACTGGGAAAGAGCACAGTAGGAATAAATCACAAGACACTTGGGTGTGTTTTGCCCCCTGGTTAGAGGTGTATCTTTGCCAGCTCAAGAAAGAAGCGATGGCTCTTTGTCTCTGGATGTTTACACAAATCACCTGTGTTTAAACAGGAGACCTGTTTCCATGGTCCACCTTCCTAGTACTGTAGGATAAAAGCACTGAATAGTCATCTCGAGACCAAATCATCTTAAAAAAGCATCCACCTCTGGGATCTAAACCCTGTTGCTGTAAAATCCACTGTCAGTGGGTCACTTCATGAAATATAATATGAGACTAGCCATTAAAAATCCCCTTTCTTGGTGGAAGGCACTTGTCATTTTATTACTGACTGTTCTGACAGATGGTGCCCCATCAGCAATGCATCGTCCTGAGACAATCCCCATGCAGTGGTGTTCGTTAATGAAGCCAGTTCATGTTATAAAAGACTGTGCTGCCAGCAACACAAAATGTGCTGTTGTCATCCGCACATGTGGATGGTATAAATTATGGAAGCTCACACGTGGAGTAAAATAACATCTTCCCTTTAACCCCTTCAAAAACAAGCACTACCATGCCCATCATCATCCGTCATGGTGTTATTACATCCCTTTTTCCACCCTTAATCACACCTTTTTGTCCATTCCTGAGTTGTGGTATGCATTGGCCCGTATCTCTTTTGTGCCTGGCAGGTTTTGCTTCCTCCTTAAGCCACAGCCCTTCTTTATTGATATGTAGCCTGGATATGTCTCTGCTCTGAACTCAACTCAGATCTTTTGACTTCAATTGTTTCCTCATGTGAAGAATTGAGAGAGTCATATAAAAGCAAAAGAAATACTTTGGACAGCAAAACACAGCTTTGCCTCTTCAGGCTTTTGAATCCAAAGTCAAAGCTGAGAGCTGAAAGAAAAGGTTTCAGCTCTCACAAAACTTTGTGATAAATCTAACACCTCCTGTTTGTTCCATCCTGTTGGACACCTCCTGTAAACAGATGCAGAATACTGCAACTCACAGGCAGCCTCTGTCTTGCTCTGGGAGCTTCCCGACCCATGCATCTACCAGGTACCAGATTAAACACGGCAGGCTGAACAAGGAGTCAGTGTTGTGTTCATGCTTACTACTTTGAGGCCTATGAGGAACACAGAGTACACCCTGTCCTGAACACTTCCTTACCTCAGACCTCATACCAAAGGAAATCACATATTCAAGACAGCTGTCCAACCTACACTACAACAAAAAATCTTTAAGGCAGTGTATCTCAAGGCCACATATTCAGTCTGAAATAAGTCCTAGCAGATTCCGGAAATCACCACTTTTTTGTCACTGTAGATAGAACTGTAACATTTGCCAGCAAAACTTTTCAGCAATTCTAGGGGCCTCTGCAGTATCTATGAAATTACTTCATGTTCTTCACCCAGTTCTCGGTCAGCAAAGGGAGCTTCTGGTCACAACACGCTCTTTTTGAGCAGATCTTAAGGGATGAATGAAAAAAAAAGGCATATCAAAGCTGAAACAGAAGTTACAGCATCATCATCATCATACATATATGTAAAGTGTTCCTTTATATTGATTGATTCATGCAAGTGTGAAAACAAATGCATGTACTTCCCTTAGGCTAGTCATAGGGACTGGGGAAGCAAGGTCCATGGTTCACGTAAGTGAATTTCTACAGTTCACTTACTCTCTCAGAACTTGCTTTAAGGAGACACCATTTCCCTCTGCTGTTTCCCTGTAAGACTGACAGTTTCTTTGATAGAAAAGAGGTAAAATTATATATATTCCATCACTTTACAGGCATGTGGTAATTTATGTGGGTCAGATGCACACTGGCTCTGACAGCACATTTTAGAGGCATTTGCAGATGTCTGGACAAGGTTTTTCAGATTCAAGCTGTTCTGATGACATGGAGGGTGGGGTTCATCTCTTTTAACTTCAGGTGCCCAAAAGCTAGGAACCTAATCCAAGATAGTTACCTAGATTCCTGTTGTAGGCTATGGAGACAGAGAAGAACAAGCAGCGAATAATTTATCCTGTTTGACAGGACATATGTATTTGAGACCTTCCAAAGCCCTCATCTGTCCCCACTGCCGTCAGCCTGTATCGCAATCTTAGACTGAACACAATTAAAAAGAGGTGAGATGAATCTTGCCCAGAGGACATGGTGGTTTCCTGAGGAAGAGCGGCAAGCGAACAGAACCCTCGGGCCCCCGGCAGGACTCCTGGTCCTGTGTGCACAAGCGCAGCTGGCTGCCAGACCATGTTGCAAATGTGCTTGGAAGTTGTAATGAGTGCTGGTGCGAACAGGAAAGCTCCACAGCTTCTTTGTACGTATAACATAAAGGGGGGTAGCAAACCCAGACAGGTAGGACTCCTGGGTAAAGCAGAGACCCACCTCTGTCCATGTTGTGCCATTTCAATAGCTCTGCGAGCAGGGACTGGGGAGCCGCCATCTGTCACACTGAGAACCTCCATCGACTTCCTTTCTGGCCGCCGCTTCCCATGCCTGTTCAGCATTGGGGAGTCCACACGCTTCCTGGGGGGATCTTTATGAAAAGAAAATGCTGTCAGCTGAATTTAGCTGTGACTTACCTCACACAGGTTGGTTAAATCTCCTCTCAACAATTTCACTCTTGCACCTCCTCCATAGTGACAGATATCTTTATAAAGGGAGATGAACATTTGCAGGCTCTCTCTTCTTCCTAACTTGCAAGCATTAAGACAGAAGTTGCACTCTATCTACAGAGAGAAGGAGCGCTGCCCCTGCCCTGAATGTACGAACACTGTAACATAAAGGTACAACTATACTGTAGCTTGCAGAAATTAGCTTACAAAGCTGATAACAGTAATAACAAGATGATACAAGACAACAGCATGGACTACAGCACAGGCTGTTAGCCAGAGCATAAGCCATCTACGGATCTTGTGTATGCACTCAGGTTGCTAGACCTTGCCTTCAATGTTCCTGCTAGCTAGATTAAATGTGACACAAGGACATGGGTACATTCTGAACTCAGAATTGTATTCTGCTCTGGAAACATACCCTTTTTTTGCATCTTTAGGATTAGATTTCAGGTTTTTCCCAGTGATTTATATTTTTCCTTCTTCAGCATTGCAAATTAAACATCCTTGTCTACCTGAGATGAATCTTCAATAAGAACCACTAAAATTTCTCTCAGAGCTCATCATACAGCTTTTACTACTATAGTAACCAAAATGCTTTACACCTTTTATTGTGTAACAATTCTATGAGGTATCAAAGTGCTAGTTTAGCTTTGTGGAGTGAAAACTGAAGTATAAGAATGAGAGATTTAAAGGCATCATTCCTAAAGATTTTGACAAACATTTACTGAGGTTCTGAGGAGCACTTAAATTGTTCTGAAAAGAGTCTTTAGATATCAAAATGCATTGCAGAAGGTGACTTGCCAAACAATACACACCTCCATGGTGAAGCAGGGAACCAAATGCAGACCTGCTGAGATGTTTTATTACTAACACCTCTCATGGCATCAAAAGTGTAAGAAGGAGTAAGGCAGAAAAAAATACAGAAGGATTTTCTTTCTTTTGGTTGGGCTATTTCAGTTCCCTGCCTCTGCTTATAGACACATTTTTAATTTTAGTGGAGAGTGACCACTTGTAAAAGAAGGCATCCTTCATTCTTGCTGTTAGAAAGAAGCTCACAATGCCCAGCCCTTAAGGCTGCTTCTTCTGCCAGGATTCCTTTGCAAAACCAGAAATACCATATTTGACACTTCTACCTCTACTGCCTAGTCCTTATTATCCTGCTTTCCTCACACCTCACCCACCTGCTTGTTTCTTCTTTCTTTCTCTCACGTCATGTTTTTTAGAACAAGATCTCTTTAAGGTAGAGCTTATTCTTGAAACAATGAGCATAAGCAAAGATGGCTCAAATGCAAATGGGTCAGTGATAACAACTGACCCCATTAGTTAGTGATAAAAACTGTATAAACCAAATATTCTTTGTATTAGCAGTAACTATGTTCCTGTTAAAAAATAATTAGGAAAAAAGCACAGTTGTATATCACTCAATTTCAAACTAGGCCCAGTAATAAAGAGATAGCAGAAAATGGTAGGGGCAATGAATTCTAGATAGGAAAAATAAAGAGGGCATAAAGTTGACAGAAAAGCAAAGGGAAATAAACCAAATAAAGCATGTGTGACTTCAGCTGCATACGTGTAAGTGGTCAAAAGAAAGCTGGGGCAAGGTTTACATATTTCAAACTTTTGCTTCTTCAAGTAAGTTGAAAGCATAAGAAAAGTATAAGAAAGAATTCATGCCACAGAACACTGCTGGTATCATAAGTGTGATTAGAGCTGAGTAACATACATGTGGAGAGTATATATAACACAAAATTGATATAAGTTTTGCAGAGGGATATCAGATATTAGAAAGGAAGGTAAAAGAGTGCAGTTTAAAAGGAAGGAGGAAGAAGTAAGATGACAAAAGCATCCAGTGTCAAAAGAATGGAGATGGATAAGTTCAAACTTCGTCGATGTTAGTTAACAATAGAGGCTAAACAAGAGAGATGGAAAAAGGCATGAAAAACATATTATGAACATGTATTTTAAAAGGCAATTTGATCCAAGCATGTTCAAAACAGAAGACTTTAGCAAATAGAAATTCAGCCAAGTGACACTTACAAAAATGACAGGCCAAACAGAAGGCGGACTTTAAAAGACAGTGAAGAGGAGTTAGCTAAAGACTTTAATGATGGTGTTTTGTATAGCCATCAGAGAGAGAAAGCTCAAGAGAAGGACATTAGCCAGGGGGACCATGAGGGAATCAACAGAACAATTAAGGAGGAGAAGGATATCACTAACAAGCTAAACGTTTCTTTTATATCAGTCATTGCTGCTTAAGATGCTGGAAGATATTGATTTCCAATCTATAATTTGAACTATCAAAGAGAGTGAGTAAGCAAAAAGACCAGATGGTGAAATACATCTATAAATTCAGGAACAGCAATTCACAAAAGTTGGATGAAAAATATATCCAGAAACTTGCATGAATCGAGCTTCTAATAAAGGTATTTGATGTCTCTTTAAAATTGGCTACAATGCTACACTATACATAGCTGAGAGTAGCAAGTATTGTATATACTTTTTAGAAGGGTCTCATTAAGAAATGACAGGGCATCATCACTGCCAAGTCTAAAGATACTAAAGAAATAGTTAAATACACAGCCATCCTGCCATAATGACTAAAGTGGTGTCATACAAAAGCAGTAGAAGATTTTTCAGAAGCGCAGGAACTAAAACTAGGAAAACCTCCAGTATTTGCCCTTCTCTTCTTGACTCTCTGGAAATATTCCATGTGGCAAAAAACCATCATGCCATAGTCAAGATCTGTGATAGTACTGAGGATGTAGTTTCCTTTTATTTCACATCAAAAAAGTGAAGCCATTCCTAAGGATTTTTACAGAAGAATACGGAATCATATAGGTAATGATCCAATTATAAATCCACCATCTCATGGAAGGTGGGAAATAAAGGTTCAACTTCTAAGTTTGGACAAGGCACCTATATCCTATATATCTGTTCTGGCCCAATCTCTTGTTCTCTGGTTTATTAAGAAACTTCACTCCACAAAAGCCTTTTCCTCAAGGAGACATTAGTTGACATTCATTCGTTTTACTGAGAACTTTCTCATTCCTATGTTTTCAAGTAAAGAAAATGGACCTGCACTTGAAAAACATTGGAAGTGACCCTTCCCTGGCTCTTTGAAAAAACTTTATACAGTTGAAACAGACAAAAGGGACACCAGAAGAGAGAGCAAGCCTGAGCTGGCCATATTTTCACCTGGATCTGTCCTTTCTGAGACCTAATATGCCAAGGAATAGGAAAAAAGCAAAATACTCTCAAATGCTTTGTTGTTTTTTGGCAAGAGCTCAGACAATGCACAACTCTCATGAACATGATTTCTTCAAGCTGCTATTATTAAATCTGTTACTTTTTCTCTGCTTTTCTTTGTTTGTGCAAGGCCATTGCTAATGGCTAATGATGAGATATTAATCAGACACATGACTGTTCCTAATTAAACCTTGCCCCATGTCCTCAGAGATACTGCTGGGAACAGAGGATGTGGAAACCCCCTGTGGAAGAAGAAATACAACGTACAAACACTCAAAGAATAAAGCTCAAATGTGCTGGTGAGGCACAATGACACATAGAGAGCAGTCTTAGGAAACATTTTCACTCCTTGTACAAAAATACCATAAGAGTGGAGCATAGTAGTTCAAATCATGAAAATACTTTGGCATGTGGAAGAGAGATATATGATGCATTTAGGACATAGCTTCGTATTCCCTTACATGCTGGATATGAAGATTCTAGAGTCACCTTGCTTCTTTTCTTAGGACAAAAGCATTTCCAAAACAAGATGATGCTGTCCTTACATGGCAGGATAATCTGTTTGAGTCAAAAGCTGATTAGTAAAGTGCTAGATGACAAACTGCACTGAGCAAGGGGCTTCTGACCACAGGACCTGCAGCTGGCACGTCTACCCATCTTCATCAGGATCCCCACTAACATGCTCTCTGTAGCTCCATCGAGGTAGGAGTTTAAAAATTGCTGTGTTAACTAAGAACTTTTATCTCTTCTCCCACAGAAGAGATTCTCCTGCAAAATTATAGGGCCTGGAGCCTGGAACTTGGATAAGGTAATAATTCAATGGAGCATTAACAAATTTACAGTGCAATATAGCATTGCCCTGTAGGCCTGTAAGATTCCAGGCTTTCCAGGGAAAAAAAAGAGCACTTTACTTCTAGTCTTAAAGTGCTGAAATACAATACCTGAAAATCACAACACTGCTATGTAAAAATGCTATTTCAGATCATTGCTAGAAGTGACTAATCCTTTATTAAACTTCTGTCACTCTGCACAGCAAGAGTCACTTATATAGTTAGCTGCTTGGGAAGCATTTTTCCTGTTGATTAGTGAAGTCCTTGATGATCAGCAGTACGCTAAAATATCAATGAATAAATAGAAATAAAGTGGTATCACAAGAGCTTTACAAGATATATAATCTTACTGCACGTTAAGCTTTTAAAATCTAAGTCTAAAAACATGGGAGTTTGATTTATGTACTATAAATAGCTAAGTGATATTATTCATATTTTCAACAGTGTATGTATTCATTTACAGAAGAGAGAATGCATACATGTGTAACTGCATAGAGATGCACTGCTACACAGTCTCATTAGCTGAAGTCCATGAGCAGCATTTCTACAATACTGCACACAGATTAGTAACTAGAAAATTCTGCCACTAGATTATACTGCTCCTAAACCGAATCTGTTTGCATGTAGACAGTTTGTGGGCCCACAGCATACTTTTTAGGGTCTCATTTAAGACCTACTTGGATGTTTCTGCACTGTGAGACAGACATGTCCTGAGGAAAAAAGCCTTTGAATTCAACCATGAAACAGACATGCCTTCCCCAGGTTGAGGATTCTCACACCATTTCAGTGGAAATGTAACAGTGATGCAAGACTTTCGCTTTATATTAAAATAAAATTTAAAAAAAAAAAGGTGAAGAAGAACTAGTTGAGATGGGTTTTTGGTGACTGAGGTCATATCTGTAGTACCTATTTCATTTCTAGGGGGAAGATCCTCATCTTCATGACTAGGATACCTCTCCTTCCGGTCAAGCAGAAGAAAATAAATCATTTTTTCTTGGTTTTCCCTGAAAAGAAAGAAAACAAATCTTTACATTTGGAAAGAAAAAAACATCAACACGTAGATAAACCCTTTTCATCAAATGAACAGTTACAGTTATTCTAAATAAGTTGGAAATAGTCATGTACCTGCCAGCAAGATACACAACCCACAAAGCTTTTAAGACCCTTGCTGTCTCCAACAAGCAGCTAGTGAGGAAAGGAAATACGATTCCTATGTTATGCACACAGAACAGAGGCACAGGACAGACAAGGTAATGTGTCCACAAGGAAGTCCAAACCAATAGTGGTAGCAAGACAGGTCTGAGCCTTTAAATGCTCTTTCTACTATGTGTCCCTCTTAACACCTCAGGAAATACACCAGCTCTTAGGCATAGGCTTCAAATAAATAAACATCTGCCAACAAAGGCATATCCAACACACATAACAGCAACAATACCTCCCCATCTGGACTGTACAGCCCATCTTCTAATGAATTGACCTAGCCAGGCAGCAAGGGAAAAGATAGCACCATGCCTTCATTGCTGGTCAGGCTGTGAGCTTCTGACCCATAGAGCAAGAAAGGCTCAGTGCTTGCTCCCAACACCTCGCTAGCAAATGAGCAGCCAGAGGGTGAGAAGTTGCTACCAGTCACTCACAGAGAGAGACACCAGTTACAGTGCTCTCTACCTCTCCCCCATTTTATTAGCATCCCAGTCCCTGGACACCCAACTGATATGAAGACTGAGCAAGTGCTTACTCTTCCGACAACAAGTCCTGTAAGAGTTTATTTCGGTCGCGGAAGCAGCCTAATGAGTGCATGCTATCTAACACGTCTGGATCAATATCCTCCAAGGAAGGGAGAGAACGAATCTGCACCTTTCGAGGGATTGGTTGCTCTGGTTCTGGCTCATTCTTACCCCCTCTGCAGAGGAAAGAAGATGAGAGGGAGAAAGGGGGAGGGAAAGAAGGAGAGAAAAGAAACATGAGTCACAAATGAACCCATACTCTGAAACACAGCCTGCAGCAACAGATGGAAATAGCTTGCTGAATTCCCACTGAGACCAGAGCTCCCAACCAGACAGATACTTTTTTCAGAAGAAACTGTCGTGAAGGCTAAGATTGACCAGCAGCTTATAGATTTGGGTCTCTAACGAGAAATGTCTGCATTCAGTCAGGAAGGCAGAAGAAACTTCACTTACCAGTGCCCTCATAACAGAAGCAGCTGTTCAGCATCCTAATGCCGAACATTTATAAAACCCTATGTGGTTTTAGAGATGCTCTCTCATCAGCAGGCCAGACCTCAGACTATCAGGCCGAAAAATGCAAGCCGAGTGATTCTCCTTCAAAGAAGGAGCTCTGAACAAACCATCACTATTTTTCACCAATTCTGATTCCAACTGGCATTGCAGCAGTTAATGCTTCTAATGTGATTAAGAGATCTCAGTGTTCAGGTTCCCACTTGACACGCTTTAAAAGGTTTTTGGGGAAAGTAGGTTGCTTAATTACATGCCCAAATATGACAATCTCTGCTTCTCTTCAGACATGCAGATTTGAAAATTCTGGCTCAAGTGTGGTGCCCGAGGTCAGTGGCAGACCTCAGAACACAACACTAGCAGCAGAACATTTTACTCTTTCAAATGTAGTTAATGCAGGCTTTCTGCACAATTATTCCATCCCATTCACTAGGCTCAGGAAATATTGATTATTTGTTGCAATTAGAGGCCCTGACTGTAAGAAACAGGTCAGGGTGTCAGGGTATTATAAGTGCCTAACGACATATATTGCAGACATTCTGAATATCCTTTGATTTTATTTTGATAGGTATTGAGCAATTTATGTAAACTCTATCCACCTCAAAAGGTGGGTTTGGTGGTGGTGGTGTTTTTGTTGGAGAAACAGTCCCCCCTGAATCTTTGCTATTTCTCAATGGATGCCTTGTGCAATGTCAAAGTTTCCCTGCTCTCTGGGTCCTCCCTTTCCTTTATGTGATTCAAATGTGTGAGTCCAGGTGCACGTTGAGTCCAGGCTCCCACGTGGGAGACAAGAATCAGGAAGATTTAAACTGCATTTGCCGTTTATGGAGCAAATGTCCGTGTTTGGACAGGAGATTCTTTCTGATGCTGGAAGAAATAAGGTGGACACGACTTGTGAAGTTACTCGCACAGCTTAAAATCTTGAGCTGTCCAAATATCTACACAGAAAAAGAAGTTCCAATTTAAATGTCCTGAATTTTTCTTGTGTAAGTTAGAAAGCAACTCTGGTAGGATCATACATATGAGCTTGAGGTCTCAGCAAAAAAGAGAGCCAATGTAGATTATTTCCTCCAAGTTAAGAAGGCAATACTAAGTCATAGCAGCCAAGACAGGACAGTTACATGCTGGGGCAATCACAGGAGATTGCTGGGTGCTATTTGCATTTTATTTTTAAGCAAGTTGAAATGCAGTTGTGAGGCATCTGCTCTGTTAACTGTTTGTGGGACATCACTTGCAGAAAGATTGCTTGGAAATTTTCATTTTATCTTTTGAAGCAGTGAAAATGTGCTCAGCCCTTCCTGGATATATGTCATGGAGTCAGACTGTGGTGTACATTACATGGGCCATGACAACTTGGGTCAGATCCCAGTTCTCTTACAATGGGCACTCAGACATATCATTCTCAGTTTTATTCAGTTTTGGGAACTGGAAGCAGAATACACAGGACACAGAAAGAATCTGTATCTTAGGATTCGTTCTTGTGTACCAAACCACTAAAACACAGCTTCTGATGCCCCCTTTGAGACTCGCAGAAGTGTCTGTGTCTTCTAAACAGCCACCATGGTCCTGAATCTAAGAGCTAGATTCAAAAATCCTTGTTCAACTAAAGAAACACCTTATTCCTTGTAAGAGGTCACTACTCTTAACCTCTTAGAATCAGGATCTAGCTCTCAGCAGGTAATAAGCAATGATTAGATCATAACTTTGCACTAATAAAGACAGTAATGACCTTGTCATTAAGATAAATTCTTGCAGGATGGACCTTTGAAAGCAGCTGAATGTTTTTGGTTTTCAGTGATCTACGATTCACTTCTGAAAAGTACTGACTTAATTAATCAATCATTATGTTACAAGCAGATGCCCTTAAGGTAATTTAAAGAGATTAAAAACAATTATTGTCCCTGAAAATTTCCAGAAAATCTGGGTTTCCTACTAGTCACCCTAGTCCACAGCAAAATAGAATTTGCAAGCTTCTTTTGCATCAATTGGCATGGGAGCCATTTCTAGAGGACAACACAGCTTGCCATCTTCTGTGCACTGGAAAGTAGCATGTCCTTATGCTCTGCACCTGGTCAGCCTCAGACATAGGCAGGAATTTTCACACCTCCTCATCAGGTACAAGTAAAATCTGCAAAGAGGTGTCTCGTCATTTGACAACGCAATTCAGTGCTTCAGGAAACAAAAATCACTGGGTCTGGGCTGTGATTGGCATGACTGTAATGCCTGTTCCATTCTCAGTCTAGCAGAGAGTGACAAATTTGTTGCATTTCAGCCCACACAGACATCAAACAATGTCACACAATGAATACTGCAAATCACATATATTTTTTTAAAGGTCCGCATGAATGTGATTGCTGCTTTAAAACCCACCCTCTTTTGTGAGGATTGGTGCATACAATGGCTGTGACTCCTGATGAGGGAGGACTTTTTCAGTCTCTCCATGAAATTCTCTCATGAATCTCACCGAGATGCCCATTTGCATCAGTGCAAAGCAAAGCAGAACCAGTACACTTATTCTTTATCTTGTTTTAGTAAATGTGGTACCTTCACAATTAGGGTAATAACTCAGCGTTACAGGAGTATGCATTTGCCACAACAGCTAATTTTATTTGCCCTCTTTCTTCATTAAAAAAATGTGAGAATAACTGCTGTTTATTTTCTGGCTTACGATAACCTACGTTTGAGGTAAAAATAAATTATTTCAATTATAAAGGCTTGAAAAACCTCACTGAATTAATTTGGGTGGGAGAGCAAGAAGAACTGGAGGTTGCTGATGAAAGGTTTCACTTTGATTTCTTTTTCCTTTTTTAGGTTTGTGAATCATGATTTCAACTTTCAAGACCTCTTTCTCTGTCTCTCTTAGTCTGCAATTAAATCTTTCCCTCAGTTTTACAGTAGCCTTAATATTTATTTGAAGAATTAAGTGAAATCACTTATATATTCTGAGTACAACTTTCAGGTCAGTAACCTATATATGACAAACGATGAAGATTTTACGTAGAACAGCAGATGAAATAAAGGAAAAAATTTAAGAGATGAGCAAAACAGCCATAGAATAAAACACTTATAACTCCCCCTTCTCTGTCAGCATCAGTATTTCCAGGAAAAACGAATGCAAAGAGGCTGTGAAACACTACCAGACAATAGTAGCTGAGTTTTGGAGGTGGCAGGGTTATTCACTGACTAAAATTAGTCATAGGAGGTTAAACTCCTGAGGTCAATCCATGCCCAGTATAGAGAAAATGAGAAAGAGACTCATTAAAAAACCTATTTTGAGCAGAAACTTCTGAAGAGACGTGGAAGAGCTTTTCTGCACTGACTACACTGGGAGTCTGGGGGAGACTTGCTTTTGCAAAACTCAGTTTCTACTTCTGAAAACAGCCTCAGATGATATTTCCCTTGACACAGTTTACTGTGTCAATCATCAAAGAGTCTGACCTTCATTGAGAAGTACATGAAAATGTTCAAATGCTTATGTCTGCAAAGAAAAAAAAAATCTTCAAATTCTAAATACAGAATAAAGTCATGAAATAATACTGGTATAATTGTGCATGAGAGCCTGGGACAACAGTCCTTCAACAGGCGAAAATTTCCAGGCAAAAATCTTGAGGAGGGTTAGAATAATAATATAAGTGATCAATAACTTTTCATTTTATTTCCTATTCCAGTTCTGATTAAAGCACAGAGAGAGCCAGCTGATTTCACTCCAGGAAGAAACAGAGGGGATCAGCTGCCCAATCTGATGTAAACAGCATTTACTTCTGGAATTGCTAGTAAAACATTATAGGAGAGATTTCACAGATTACAATTAGAGATTTTGCCCCTCCATTTCTTCTACGTTTATCCATGAGAGTTTTAAAAAAAAAGTACCTGCTGCAACAACACTTGTGCCCTTCTTTGGTTTAAAAAGGTGCCATGTCTGGTTACTGGAGAGAGCATGAAAAAGCCATGGGCAAAGTGCTGCCACCATTACAGGTGAACTAAGTTTTTCCTTAGTTCAAATGTTTTCTTAGCTATTCAACAAACCATTGAAGGCCCTCAGGTTCTTATTAAAAATAAATCCAGAGGTGAACATTTTCCATAAGATAGAATTAGAGAAAACAAATACAAAAAAAAAGCGGTTGTTTTTTTTCTTACTAGTGACAGGCTTATGTACCAGTTCATATTATCTTGAGTATTTCTCAAGAGCAATGATAGGATTATGAAGGTAGGACTTCCCTTATCACCCACTTGGGAAATGCTGACCCTGAGAAACATGTATCAAAGCATCATTTCCTTGTTTAATATGTGAAGTAGTCTCTTTAGTTTGATTAGGTTATCATCAGTATAAAAAAGTTATTTACTTAGGTTTCTTGAAATACTATTAAAGCTACACAGAGTGCAAGGTCACTTTTAAAAGCCATCAATCTTCCTTATACCCAAACCACTAGACAGGCATGTACTTTTCTCACAGACTTCCTGTTTCACTATCAGGACTGCTGCTTTTAATCAAGTCACAGAACTACTCTCGCATCAACAGGTTACAAGGTCAGAAGCAGCCTCTCAGCTTGCTATGAAGAAGGAGCAGGGATTATGAGACAGAAAAGCTCTTGCTCACAGGTGCTTACTTATCAATATCATCATTTTTGTTTCTACTTCAGAGAAAAGCCAAGATGCCAAGAAAGAACAAATGAAAGCTTTCTTGTCAAGAAGGTATTACAAGGGATTGTCTGTAGCACTTGAATAGCAAACTAAATATGGCTGCTAGTTGGAGGGGGTTCCGCTGATCACCTGCATGTATCTCTTTAACACAGCAAGTTGCTGTGCTATTTCAAACAGTTGTTAGCCACTGTACAAAAAAAGTTCCTTGGCTGGTATATATAGAAGAAATTATATGAGCAGCAAAGGGTAAAAAAAATTAAAAGTCTTTCTATCCTCTGCCCCTTTTCCCACCCGGGTGAAACTTGCTTTCAGACTCCAGTCTCACTCTTCAGAAATCATTTGAATATCAGAACCAATAATGAATGCATACAAAAGTGAATTGAAAAAGTGTTACTTACATATACCATATGTGTTTCTGAATATGTTCTAACTGTAAAGGAAAAGAAAACAAGGAATTAGTGCTGTAAAACAGAAAAGGTAACTCCACAAGACATCCTTATTCAAGTAAGTCCAACATTTCAGAGATAGATCTGTGTGTACAAGAGCTGCTCATCCTCACCCATCCCACTGAAAATGAGACTATAATTCCAGACATAATGGATCAGTCAGGAGCAAATCCCAGGAAAATGTTAATTACGAGGCTTCACAGGCAAGTGTTTTGGCAATTTAAGTTTTTCCCTTCCCTCTATTACTTAAACAAAGCTAACAAACTGCTCCTTTCTGAATGTGCATAAGAGCTAATTTTTTATACTTTAAGTTCATTTCTAGTTTCGTTTTGGAGAAAAAGAGAGATAGAAAGAAGAAAATAGGTTCAAAGAGATAATGTAAATAAACAAAATAGTTTGTGCATGTGTGAGGAGAACTTTTGCCAGGACCCACTCTTGATGGGCTTCACATTTATCATTAAAACCTTAGGACCAAGCAGACTAAGGCTCTATGTCATTTACTGATCCCATACCTGAACACCAACCTGCAAATTTATTTTAATTTCCTCTTTCCTCTTTCACATATGAGTATTTTACCATGCAATGATCAAAGCTGAATGGTGGCCTTGTCCACCTATGGAAGGCAGATCCCAGCAAATGTTACACGATGACGATGTTTTCCCACGAGTGTGGGGAAAGGAAAGCAACATGCTTTATCCAAGAGAAACCCTTAACAGTAGAGAGAACAGGAGGTTCATATGACATACTTACAGCAGAACATTCCTAATATGTTGTGTCTTAATCATAATCACAGCAGAAAAGAACTTTTCATAGATGTCCAGGGATTATTTATGTGGACAATATTTTTCATATTCATCACTATGAAGCACTTTTGTATGTGCAGAACAATATGCACATTCACTGCACACAGGCTTGCATTTGTGCAACATGCAGGTGAAAGGCAGGAGAGAAACTCAAGTGCTAACATGAAATCACAGACCCATTAAAATGGTCAGGAAGAATGGAGAGAGCTGTCCTGCTCTTATTACATTCCATTTTGAGAATAATGAGAACCAGAGGAAAAAAAAAAAGAGGAACAGATAAACAACAAAATCTTAGAGATACAAAGGAGATGTTTGCCACAGACAGCAAGGCATCAGAGCCCTGGTGCTATGGAACAACAGCTCCATGTCTGAGAAACCAGGGAGATGTGAGTTTGGCTCTATGTGAGATAATTTTTTCTAAGTGAGACAGGGCTTTTTCCTGAAAACAAAGCAGCAGGGGAATGCAGCTTAGGAAAGCATGACAGGAGGCTGGAGGGAGAGTATGAGACAAACAGCCTCCTTTAAAACCCAGACTGTATCAGCACTGCAGTCAGAGGTGCAGTTGGCACTTGCATATCTAGCTGTCTTCGGGACCCCTGGTGGCCTAGTGGTTAGCATGCAGGACTCTCACTGCTGTGACCCAGGTTCGATTCCTCAGTCCCCCGGGCAGATGGAGCTCGTTAGCCCTGTGAGGCCATCCATCTATGAGAAGGTCACTCTAAACAAACCTATGTCCTGAGGACCTCACTGCCATTGTCCAAGCTCGCTTGGCCCCGGCAGATGAACCTTAGGATTAAAGGGTGGGCTCAGTTCAGCGCATGCTGTGTCTCACCTAAAAAATCCATTGCGCAGGCTGGAAAGGTAAAAGACCTTCCCCAAAATCTTCGTTCGCGAAGACTGGCCATTATTATTATTATCTAGCTGTCTTCTAACCAGCCCAGGTGATGAGAGCACCAATTTCCCCCAGCACACACATCCACGAGCCTGGGCAGACCTGCACAGCTTCCAGCTGTGGCCTCAGCTCTGTCACATTCCCTTCATCACAATTTCCCTTGCATTAGGTAGTCCTTTCATCCCTGCACTACTAAGAGCAAGGTGGAGTATTCCTGACACACTACCATCTCCTGTCAAGATAAAGCTATGCATTATGAGAGTTACCCTAAAAGCCTGGAGACACAGCCCTCTTACTTATGGTTCTTTGGAAGCTGAGGTACAACCACAGAATGTAAGAAGAGCCTATTTTGTACAGCTTCCATGGGACAGAATTTTAGCATTGTCACTTATCAGGTCTATGGTTCTGTGAGCATCTGCTGAGGAGTATACTGTACCTCCTGTGCTTGGTAAACCAGCCTAAGAGATGCATATCTACTTGTTATTTCCTATACACCATGTAGAGGGTTAGAGACATTAATGATTTCAGACAACATGCAGATGATACAGCTACATGATGTCCAAGCCTCTTTCATGCTTGCTTCTCCTGCTGCATTTTCTGTCTCCATGGGTCATGATGTTCTTGTGTGCCTGTGATATGTGGAAATGACATGCCAAAGTAGACAACAGCACTTCACTTTCTGAGTCAGAGAGGGGGAATAAAAGAGGGTCACCAGTTCACATCTCAGTCACAGAACCTCCGGACTCCTTCAGAGAAGATGTCAGAGAAATCCCTTCTGCTCATCCCTGTTGATCAACCTCCTTCAAGCTAATGAACTCATAGCCATTTTTCTGAAAGAGAACCCCTGTAGTACCTTGATATACATTTGAAGGTGTATGACAGCTCTCATGGCTGCTGTTTACCTACATATCTACCATTCAATCCACATCAAAACCATTGCTGTGAAGTATGCTGGGATATCCGAGATATGAAAAGTATTCTACAAATCCATTTTCTATGCTGATTAAAACGTAATTGCATTGAAATGTTATTACAAGTGTGCTTGCTGCTGCCAACATTTTCACTACTGTTTTAAAGGTAATTAATTAATGCTTTGTTGCTTTTCATCTGCATTAAAGTGACAGGAGGGTTATGGGAGGGCGATTGGTTTTGACAAGGAGAAGTCTGTGTGCTTTTTACTATGCAGTGCAGGGGAGGGAGATACACAGTGGGAGCTAATCTCACTCCTCCTGCCTTCATTTAAACACAATGTTTAAATGCATTTAAGTGACGAAGGCATTTAACAACCCTTCCCAGAGGGTTCTTCTTGCTGTTTGCCCATGAGTTTGCCAAGTTTAATGCCATTTTATGGAAGTTGTTAAAACGCTGCTTCCTAATATCTCCTAGTCACTGCAGGCAATTGTCTCATGATGTCATCTCTGAAACAACAAAACATGCTTAGATCCACTGCACATGCACAGTCAGAGGAGAGATTGCTGCAAGCTAAAATGCTGTAATGGAAGGAGAGGGAGAATTCCTTTATCATGATTTTACATAAAAATACTTCCAATATATATTAAACTTGTACACTGAAGAGCCCCACTCACAGGTGAAAGACCCACTGCGATACAGAGCTGTACAAGCTCATCAGAAAAAGAGGTCTCCTCCCACAAGGAGCTTACGTCTGAATTCCAAGGCAGGGAACAACAGATGGAGACAGACAGGCAGATGGAAAACAAGACCGCGCTGTCTACATCCTCAGCACTGATCTCAGCAGAGCGGTTGCCAAGCTAAAAAGTTCTGACCCGAAGAAAAACTTTCTCAAAAGTCTGCGGATATAAATGAGGCCTTCTGAGCTTGAACTCATGTCAAATTTCAAAATTCCCTGTCCAGAAAGGGAACAATCTCAAACCCATCTGTGCCCCAAATCAACCCACACCTCAAACGAATCTTCTTCATTCAGAAGATCCTGTAGTTTGAATTTTAAACCGACTGTGTAATGCCAAGATAGAGGCTTTTCCTGACCACAGAATTCAAGCTGGTGCTGCAAACAGCACTGGCAAAACCATTATCTGTGTCAGCAGTAGCAGCCGTACTATAGCAGCCTCCAGGGACCTTGACAAGGGCAAGAATCACTGTCCTACCTGCACGGTGCATGAATAGACCCTTGTCAGCCAAAACCTTACAGCCTAAATACATCAACTACACAATAACCTCCATTCTACAGCTTGTGAAGTGAGATAATTTAAATGATGTGATAGGCACCTTACCATAAGACCTTCTAGAAAAATGAAGAAGGAATCAGGTGAGTTGTCCCTTGTTCATTTTTGTAACATTCTTTAGATGTTTTAGTCCATCATTAACACATATTAGACCCAACAAAAAACAAAAGTATAGAACAGAGAGGAGATTCTGAAAATATGTGTAATTTAAGTTGGGTAATATTCAGGGACAGGTATTTCAGACTATGTGGACACCCAACATGGAAGACAAGTCATTCTACTCTAGTATAAAATGTCAACACTAGAACAATAACAGCTTTGTCAATTCTGCAGTATCTGCTCTGATCCACCTTGCTCTAGAGACAAAGTTTTGATAATGCTCATCCATCTTTAAAAGGAAAGTGGACCAAAAGCTCCTTACTCTCTGCCCTTTGCTTTTGTGTTTCTGTAGAAGAAAATACTGGTTGAGAATGCAAATGGTTTCCACTACAGGAGCTGTAACTCTATGCTGCAGAGATGCTGAATCATTTGAAATCTCCAAGGAAAAAACCATTTGCTTTCTGAAGAGCACATAACTAAAAGAAAGCTCATCCTGCAGTACTTCAGGCACCCAGAGTACACCTTCCACAAGCCTTCTCAAACTTTATTACTAGTTCACTTTTCCTTCCTGACACTATTCCTACCAGAAAGCTGTCCCAGAACCCCGCTGATACGGTTAAAATGCTGCTTCTAGTTTCTAGCTTACTTTTCTGTAAGGCCATTTGACATACATTTGGTTTTGTACCAGTATCTTCCTTTAGTTTAAATAATCCTTCTCTGCCTAGTAATTACCTCTCAGGAATATGCAGATGAGCGGTACAACCTTTCTTAGACATCATCCGTGTAGACTAGCTGAAGCCCTTTTAGGCCATGCTTTTCAGACAGGCTCTCTCAAATGCTGATCACTTTAGTATTCATTCTTTGATTTCATCTTTCATGAATTTCATCTTTCAGAAATATCATGACCAGGATCAACTTTTGCAGCTTAATGAAAGAAAAACATGGATTCTCTTATTTTAAAGCATGTTCAGTAAAACAGGCCCAGTAAATGAGAGTGGTCAAGGACGTTCCACTAACCATATTTGAAGCTATGTAATACATGGTGAATGTGAACAATATTCCACTAAGACACAGCAAAGTCTTCTTTCCATAAATGAATCATATACAAAGAAAGGTAATGCCTATTTCTTAAGGCTGGAAAGGGCCAGCAACAATAGTTCTGAATACCCTCCCCTCCATTAATCTTCTCAAGCTCTAACACCGAAGCGAATGATGACAGTTAAACGTGAATCCTGGTTCTGTTTTTGTTGATCATTTTAACAGATGGACTGGGGAAGGTGTGGGTGTGCTGTGAAATGGCAATTACTGCAGGGAGGGAAATGCAGTTGGATGAAAAGAGATACAAATAAAAAAAAAGGAACAAAGCAGAGAGGGGAAGTGAAAAATGAAAGAAAAAAATTCTGGTGACCTTACATTTCACTGTATTTTCTGCTGAATTCACCAGTGAGATATTGAGCAAATGATCAGTAATGGTAACAGCTACATCTGTACTTATTGTACCCAAGCTGCAATTTTGCTCAGATCTTTGTATAAATATCAACTTGATTCAAGAAATATATTTTCGAGGAATAGAGGCTTCCAAATAAACCCATATTAATACCCTTTTTCACAGGACACAGCTAAAATATAATTCAGATCTCTCCTCAGAATGAACTCTACATTCTCAGCTCCCATGCAGGAAACAAAGAGCTCCCTTCTGCCTGGCAATCGAAGCAAGCAGCTCAATAACAGCACAGAGGTGTGACAGCAGCAGGGACAGCAAACTGAGAGACCCTCACATAATGAAAATAAGACTGCAGCTAATAACAAAGAGCTAACCTTTTTTCCTCCCAGGTCTCGGCTCTTGAATATGTATTATTTCAAATTCTTATTCATAATTCACTGGTTAGAGCTTTCCAATAACTATCAGATCTGGCATTTTTTCCTCCCCAAGGAAGTAAGAGGTTAATTTTCATCAAGAAAAGGAGGGGGGACGGGTGTCACTCTGGGACCTTGGTTTACCTTAACTGTATTCTCTCCTATGTGTGTATATTCTCTGACGTATTGCACAACTTAAAACATTTAGAGTCTGTCTCTGGTCTATGGAAAAACTCAGAACAATCTGAAGAAGGATCTAACATTTGATGATCTCCTTCCAAGCAGACTTAGTTCATCAGCACTAATATCTTTGAAAAAAACCCAACAATGACAAAACAGCAGAAAAACTGATGTGTTTACAATGTGGAAAGGAAGCTAAGCTCGAGAGGGACATGGTGACTTTCTTGGCCATGAAGAACAGCTGTCTCATGTCTCAGGGTATAGCCCTAACTTCTGCAGTGTTCTTTCTATGAAAGTACTTGGGAAAAAGTAATTTCTTTCTTTAAAAATCTGTTTTACACTTAAAATTTTTCTATGCTTAATATTTTTTTTTCAATCAGTGCTATTAATATACTGCAAATGTGATGGCTACTGGGTTTGCAAAAGTAGGGATACTAGTAACAACATGAAGAACTTTTCACCTGTGTCACCAAATACAGCATGACCTGGTTTTGTAATGAATGAAAGAAAAGCCCAGCTGTCAGGTAATACTGTAAAGAGAGTTGTGAAGGGAGTTTCAGTTCACTTCTTAGAAGACAGGTGTCTGCATCCCGAAAGCACCATCACAGCTGGCACAGACTGATGCTGTTGTTAGCAATCTCAGCAGAGGCCAACCTGTGATCTGAGAGTTTATTTATAAATATTTTAGCAGACTGAAGAACCAGGAGGAGTTTTAAATTTACATTTCTTTATACATACTCCCACTCAGAATCTGTGAGCTTAGTAAATCTGTATAAAATCATCACCACGGCCTGACAATAGGATTTACAAGGGCAATGTACCCATAAAGGCAGACGCCTCCACTGACAAGCAGGCAATCTTAGTTTCCAAAATTATTTTAATTGCTAATTTTTAAAATTCCCTAAAACATTAACACAGTGTTAATGAAGGATACAATCACTACACAGTCCTTGCCCTTGCAAGGCCTCTGTTGTAGTGATGGGATGCATCCTAAATGCAAACTCAGTGCTGAATGCCAGGAGCTCAACACTGTGGGCCTAACAGTGCTCAGGACCACAGGGCACAGGATGAAAGAGCAGACAGGCAGGCACTTGCTCTGAAGGCTGCTAGAGGACAGTGCAGAGCAAATGCAGGACAGAATACAATGAAGCTTGCACGGCATGAGGTGAGAAGCCAATACTTCTGTCAGAAATGTAAGAAAATCATACTATTTACTAGCAAAGTTTCAAGTAACAGTTCTAACAGCTGTGACTGTCAAACAGGTCTCTCACGCTCCCAACAAACTGCTGTACCGGCCAGAAGAACTAGACAACTCAGGTGGACTCCAAAATGTGCTAAGGTGTCAGTAGCTCTGTGATGATGTTGTGAGGGATTTCTTCTAAATGCCCAGTGCTACACATGGAAGGGAATTATGAGGCTAGAGAAAAAACACAAAGGCAATCTGTCCTCGTGACTGAAAAGAGAAGGTAACTAACTTCTTCCTAAAGACTCCAACAACTCTACTCACTCTTTTGATAAGGAGGAAACTCACAGGAATGGCAGTAAATCAACAAGTTACCGTCGTTGTTCAACCATAACTGCAACAAGATGAGAAATGAAACCCTGCTTGTACCATCAGCACCAAATACTTTCTTACCGTGAGACGTTTCGAGGCATCCACTTCAATCATCCCCCGCAAAAGGTTCTGACAGTCAGGCGGGATAAAATGTGGCATGTGGAACACTCCACGTTTCACCTTCTCCAGCAGTTGCCGCAAGTTGTCATCATCGAAAGGCAGGGCACCCTGCAGGGATGTGACAGAGTGGTCAGTGGCAGAGAACTGGAGAGGGCCAAAGGAGAAAAACCAGAATAAACATAGTGAGAGAATGGAAGTGAGTAATTGAGTAAGTCAGCTTATAATGAATTATTATAGTAAGTGAAAAAAACTTCTATCTGTAGAAAATAAGTAATTTCTTAGTGCTGCTGTATTTCTTCTAACATAGGAACAAAACTGAGAACAGAGTTTTTTTATTAGACTTTAATTAGAAAATGACTACCAGTATAAAATAAAATACAAAATATGAAATTGCCTTTCCAGGCAAATTCACCAAAGATGCATGGATTCACTTAAATTCAGCTCAAGCTTTTGATCTGCTGGTATTCCTCCTGGGCATACTTTCACAGCAGCAATGTTTATCGTCTCCTTATTTTTAATCTTCCTGAGACACATTTATTGCAGACATTGAAAAGGAGGTGAACAGCTTTTGAGAGACTTTCAGCAGAGAACATGCCCTTTCTGATGGAGCATTGAAATGACACAGCTGATAGAAACCCCAACCAACAGTAGCCTTTGGAAGCAGCAGATATTCTACCTGTTTAATATACTCCATCCAGTTCCCATGCTGTGGTCAGGTCATCAGTTCCTATTGCTTCCCTACTGTAGCTCACTTACATGAATGGCTTGAGGTTTTTTTAGCTGAAACTACATTGTGAATAGATCATCAGCTTGCCACAAAAAGCAGTAAAACACCTATCCTTGCTGCAAGGACAAAAAGGAAAAAGAGAAGTTGAAATCTTTAGGATAACTCCACTGACTGCAGCTGATATCCTTTTATAGCAAGTCTGCACCTTCCTAGATATTCTCACTTCCTTCTTTCACTGCCTAATTCTAGTAGGTGCTGAGCTTCCTTGATTTCCAGGATGGTTTGTGGGAAGCTGCAAGCTGTCAGCTGCTGTGATAATGAAGCTTTAAGTTGTCAGTTCTGGCACTGCTCTTACTACAGTGAGTAGTGCATCTGTATAAGCAATCCTGTGTCTATAGTTTAGGGAGACCAACAGCTCCATTTACAGCAGCCTCAGGAAGTAACCTGATGGCAACCACTACCGGGCACTATTTACTAGCGTTTGTTCTTTCAGGTGGCTTTGCAGGGAGAGCCTCCCTGTTCTGCTGTAACCAACCTCCTGAGTTACCTACGCTTTTCCTAACCATTCCAGACTCAAAGGAAAATCAATTCTGATAGTTCAGTACTTTGGCTAACACAATTTAAGCCACAATGAAGTCAGAAAGGATGCTTTGTGGCATTTCCTGAAGGTAACAACTACACCTTTTTTATTACTACCATCTGCTATCATATCTTGAGACTTTTTGTAGAGTTTGTCCTGACATGATTAACTGGAGAGCTTTGCACTCTCCATCATTAACAGACTTACTTCAATCATTTTTCAGGCTCATGTGTGTATGTAGGACCAGATGAAGATGCAGCAACGGAGACAAGAAATCTTGACAGAGAATCCCCCTGAAAATGAAAAGCCCACTCCTACAAATCCTAACCATCTTGACACATTCTCTCTTCTGTTCTTACAAATTCAAGAAGTTATATTAAGAGCTCATTATACAGTTCTATTTTATCAGTCATGAAAGTAGCTGCTCAGTAAGAGATGACCGGGTGCTGCCTAGTGTGACAGTTAAAATTCTTCCCATGCAGTATCAAGATAAAAAATTTAAAACTTCAGAAATGTCAGTGAATTGTAATGACTAAAAAGAAAAAAAAGAGTAAGATTGGTTAAGGGGCATTAAGGCATCATACTGAGATTATTTCAAGGTATTTTGATTCAGGCCATTAAAAAAGAATTGACATGTTTTTTGAAACAAAAATCTTCTAAAATTTTAAAGTATTTTAAACAAAAATAATATGTAGAATCTATCTCTGATTTGACACTGTACAAATGCTTTTGTCAAAATAAAACATTTAAGTGAAGCAATTAGGTTTACTGATAAAAGTAAAAGAACATCAAAATTTTACTTCAGGCTTGTTACTTTTATAATTATAGATGATCAGCTGAACTATTACAAATATAAAGTGCTTAACATGCACATAAAACCTATATTCATACAGAATATCATGCCATATTCTATCTGCATGTGGTATATGCTTTTATTAACATAAAATATATTTTCTTACATCAGACTATGGAAATTGGTAACAAATGCCAAGCCTATCTGCCTTCAGCTGGACATTCAGTTGTTGTATGTTTAGGAGTATTATAACAGCACTGCAAATCAGAATAAATTGCACTGAGAATTGAAACTTTGATCTAAAGAAGGATAAGTTACCAGATACCATATTTTGAACACTAAAAGTATTACTGAGCCAGATGGAAACTAATTTAAACTCTGTACTACTGGCTCAGTTTTATATTCTCAAGTGTACCAAATTAAAATGTAGCTCACTGCTTGCATGAAACAAAGTTGTGGCACTCAAACCTTCCCTTGGAAAAACACTGCAGTTAATGTATGCATATACCTGAAACACATGCACATATACAGCAGAAAAAACGAATGCAAACCCAGTCATATTTTGATCCTGTGAAGGATGACTTATTGGACACTCTGTATCCTGGAGTTGTAACCCTGTACATCCTTTCCAGACAAAAAAACATGCTGCAATATCACAACACAGCAAAGAGCATTTATGGAGACAAGTTTTTGATGCCTGTCTACGCTCTCCTGTGCAGGGCAGCAGCATTTCAAAGAAGCAGTGAAATACTTCTTATGCTTTTCCTTTGGAGCTGATGTAGAAATAAGAGCAAAGGATGCCACTGAGAGATACAAAAATAGGGGAACTATAAAAAACCACCTGTACATGATGTCAATAGAATTGCCCTTAAATACAGCAGCACTTTCAAATTTTTCTTTTCTTTTTAAAGGCTAGTGCAAGGAAGATGACTCACCACTAGCAACGCAAATAAAATGACTCCGCAGCTCCAGACGTCTGCTTTCCTTCCATCATATTTTTCTCCCTGTGCAGCAATGACACAGAGGTTCAAAAGACTGATCACTAGTAAATGAATTAATTATCCTTGAAGAACAAGAGAGGGGAGACTGGGAAACCCCATATTTCAATTCAGCCACCTGCTTCCCAAGGCGGCCTTCCCAACTAGGAGGACATTACAGCCTGCTAATTGAATTTTTGTTAACGTCAGTTTACAGTCATATCTGGGATCTGTGGGAAAAGGTTCAGAAGTAGGGAGCAGGGCAGGAGTGGTTGACAACTCACAAATTATCAAAGCTGACATTTTAACAGTGTCAGAGGTGCATTAAGGACATCAAGAAGGTGTTTTTCTCTTCCCTGGTTCTTCAGGGAGCTTGTCACCAGCCACATTATTTGTGAACTCATAGTAGTCTGGACAGTCTTTTCTGTATGCTTCCTGCTTGACTTTACATTAAAGACAAGCTTAAGAAGAGGGCAATCTTGGCCACTGAAATCTTAGATACTTATTTTCAGAGGACAAAGGGAGAGCAGAGGGAAAGAACAGTTTGTATTGTTTAGTGGAAACCAACATCACTGACAGTCAACCCCGGCTCTTCTACTGAAATGACAGCTACATAAGAGACAGAAAAGCAGAGGGGACTACATCCCTTGGGTTGAAAGATCAAATTAAAGGAGGCTCCTGCATTTCTGTCTGATCACACAGTACAAAGGGTACTGTGAGAATAACACACAATTATTTCCCTCATACAGTTAATGTGGCTTGATTCAGGGATGAGCCTTACGCTCCTTGTGTCCTTCCCATGACGTCTGCCTTGGATAGGTTTCTTGTATAGAGGGTCTATCTGCATACTTGCAATGAGTGACACTTCAAAAAATGTATTTATAAACACTAATGTTAACCAACTTACCCGGATGACTTCAGGACAAGCATAATGTGGTGATCTGAAATACAAAATACAGTCAAATGAGCATGGTATTTATGGCCATGTGCATTTCCATTTTGTTTAGCAGAATCATGACTGGCTTGCTTGTGCAGAATACAAGTATGCAAATCAGCATGTTTTCCTTACCTCAACAAGAACACATTTCTAACAAACTCAGAAAATGATCAAGAACTAGTATAATTTAAAATTCTGTGGCCCTACTATGACTTTTTTTTCAGTGAGGAATGATGAGAAGACCAGGCATATTCTGTGACTATATAGAATTCCAGCCCTCTAATCCCACCCTTTAACTTGGCCTTGTATCTAATTAGAAGGAAGGCCCATGTTGCACGGTCTTTAATAGGAAAAAACACAGAACAGTATTGTCAGACCAAATAGATGCATTTCTAAACCATGTCTGGTACCTCTTCTTCTAAGATGACTCTCAGTTACTCCAGCGGTCACAAAAGCTGCCAATACATGATTTCAACATGTCTTTTTTTTTTTTTTGTCTTTTAGAGAACTAAAAAGGATGGACAGTAGCACTATTACCTAGTGAGTTAATATATTCTTTTCACATCCTTCTACCCATATATCTCTGGTTTGATTCCTGGCTGAGAAGAGTTAATTACTTCAACTTGCCAGGTCATAATTTTAATTCTTGAAGATTATAGCCATGGCTATTTATTTTATAGCCTTCATTAAAGTAACTTGACAAGTAAAAGGGATGCAAACTGTCTGAAACCTGTGTGCAAATCATGCTATTGTTTATACTGACACCTCCCAGCAGCCCCTGAGCCTGTCTTCATTTGTGCATGTGTTTCTTGTGACAAATGCAATCATGGCTGGGCAATACCTGTCTCACAAAGTAATGAGCAAAAGAGAAGCACTGCGAGGTTAGTTTTGTGCTAGGATGCTGTATTAATGCCCAGTGAGACAGCCCATTAATTGAATTTCCATACAGACTACACTTATCTTATGGCAAAATATCATCCCATGGGCATGGAATGCCCTGATTTGGTATCACAGCTTTTGGCAGAGCATGACAATAAACTCAGGATACACTTGGGACTGTAGCTACCTTGACAGCAAAGCTTATGTGAGGAGAGAGAAAAGCAGTTGATCCCTCACAAACTTTAGGAAAGGTGGAATTCAGACGTTTAGTACTATATTTAATACACCTCTCTTTCCCCGGCCCCCAAGCCCCCATTTAAGAAGTGGGGTATTCACAGGTATTCTAACCAGGCCTGTCTGCTCAGTAGTGTCTTAGTTTAGGCTACATTTTAAAAACCTTGGTTTGAGAGTCAAAAATAGACAATGAAAACTGGAGCTTTCCCTCAGAGAGCTAGCTAGAGTGGGTCATTGGGAGACCAGAAAGAATGGACTTGTATCTAGTGGGTAGGACAGACTACCCAGGCTGTCTTGGTAATTCTGTCACTGATAACCATGTGAATGTGGACAAGGTTACTTAGCATTTTTAAAAGCTGCAGCTGGCCACAGTTTGAAAAAGGTGACCAGAACCTGACACTGAGTCTAGTCTTCTGACTAAAGCAAGGGCAATGCCACCACAGCTTTCACACCTCACAAGAGTTTCTATGAATTCATTGAGATTTGTATGAGGCTTTAGCCATTTGGGGCAAAAGCTTCCATAGTAACAAAGAGTGTGGTGGCAACAATAATGAAATAAAGCTAAAGCAGTCAGTAATGATAATAAAATCGTTGCTTCTTGACTGAGCAGGGGCCGATTTGGGATATTTGCAGCATATTGTCGGTCACTGCTAGAGAGAAAGTGAAGCCAGAGTGAGACTCTGAATTGCTTAATATTATGTACATTTCCCAAACCTCTAAAATATATTGTTTCCTATGAGTTTGCTTCTTTATAGCAAACTGATAGCTGCACTATATCTGTTCTTTTCAATACCCCAAAGTCTTCACCACAGGCACATCACGGGACTAATGCATGATTTTGCAAGCTTTTAGAAGACAAATTATTCTTGTGAGAATGCTTGACTAGTGATATTATCTTTTTCTTGTATCATAAAGGTGGTGTATAGTGTACAGGCCATCCTTAAGGCACACACAGATCAGAAGGAGCAGCACCAGAACTGGGACTGCAGCCCAGGCCTGGACAAGTACAGCCAGCTGTCAGTAGTTCCGGACTGCTTAGACTGAACAGTGAAGGAGGGCAGTGTGGGAACTGTAGGGACCACAGTAATGCAACAATTATTTGGAAAAAACAAGATGGTAGCACAAAGAGTTCAGGACTTACACAGATCAATAATATTTGCTCAGGTTAGTCACCTCACAACAGAAAGACCTGTTCTAGCGTTCTGTATAACTTAGTCACATTAGTTTTATTGGAAAATATATGGGGGGTAAAAGGAGTGAAGACGCAATTTTGGTAACTGTTCAGCTCCTGTCACTTAGCATGGCTGAGTTCCTCTTGCATGCATTTTGGCTTCTGTCAGGCACGGCTGCCTTTCCTTGTGAATCATGAAGACACACAGTACATTAAATGGCTACTACAGGGATGCCTATGGCTGAGCTAGAGACTTAAGCCAGACCTCTCAAAACCTGCATAGTATCCTGTACAGTTCAGCAACACCCTTCAGCACAATACTTTTTGGATGGCCATGGCACTGGGGTGCACTGGAAGAGTCAATATCTCAATGTGCAGAGTGTTCCTAGTTTTATTTGTATATTATGACTCTGACAAAAATTTCAGAACTCTTAATTGTGGGTGCTGAGCAATGCAACCACCTGTGCTAACACCCTTGAAAAGAAGAATGTAAGTGTTGTGAAGAATTCAAGATAGGTACATATGTATTTATGTGTCCCACTAGGAAAATGCCCTTAAAGCATTCACCTTCCTAAGGTCTGCTTAAGTGCAGTGGAATCTGCCATGTATCTTAAAAGACACCACTAAAATACTGCAAAAATCAGGGGACTGGGTGGAGAAAATGTTACAATAAATCCTTTGAAGAAGTTGGATTGATTCAATCATTCAACAACTGCACTGGAACTGCCCAGAGAGCACAGGTTTCTGGCATCACCATTCTGAATTCTCGGCAGCAGACACCAGCTAGATATCTGAGCATTATCTTGGCTAACAGCTTTAAAAGGGTTCCTCCAGTCAGCCAGAATCCATAAAAAACTAATTTCCATGCTACCAATCACAGAGAACTTCAACTGCTGTAAAGACAAAACTCAAATTTAATCAAAAATCTATTTATCTTTCTACAGAGTCATGAATATTTCTTTGGCTCTTATTACTAATTATTCAACATAGATGTGTCAAGAGCAACATTCCCTGCCTCTTCCCCTAGGCCACCTCCTCATCATTCTGCTACATCTCTGTGCAGCAAAAGCCACAATCTGCCCTTGATAGCAAATAAGTATATTGCTCAGCGAGATCAAGAAACAGTTGCTGCCTGCGGGTACTGCTCAAAAAAAGCTGTGAAGCTGTGATATTGGCAGTGTTTATTACCAGGGTGACGTGGATTTTCCAAGGCTAGTCAGCCTGGGGCAGGAAGAGCTCTCTGAATGGTCATTCACAGGTGTGACTCTAGGACACAGTAATCTTAAGAATCTTGGGGGACCTTAGCAAAGCATTTACATGGGATTTAAACCAGAGGAAATACGCCAAGAGTGCAACGGTGAAATCCAGGACAGCTCTGGCCAGTTAAGTCAGGCATTAAGAAACAGATGTATATATCGTTGATGTATCTATCCCGAATTTCATCTGAAAAACTAGAAAAGTAGTTCTTGATCTGTGCACATCAAGATACTGTGCAGCTACAGTAGATCTGAGACAACCAGGGCCATATCTTCAGTGCAGATGTGATGTGCCCATAAGTTACAGGTCTCATTATGTAGGTAAGAGAGCCCTGCACTGTGCACACAAAAATCTACTGCGTCCACACAAATCAACTGTGCACATTAGGGTTTATCTGGGAATACACAGTAACTGCTTTGCCAGAGAAGCAGTTGATTGATCAAGAAGGACAGGGAAAAGCTGTGTGATCCTACTCCACAGCGTGACAAATCTTGTGTTACGCTGCCCAATAGGTTCCCAAGTCCCATCAAAGATATCCCATCAAATGACCCATGCTTCAGTCCTTCGGTCCCACGCCTTAAGATGGTACTATTTGGGGAAGGAGAAAAGCTTCGCGTGCCATTCTTCAGGCCTTGCAGATACAGGTAGAGTTTCTGCAGAGAGGGGGGAACAAGAAGAAGTCTCCTTTCCTCTGTTTTTCTTATGCATGAAGTTACCTTGATACAGGAGGCTGTACAGTTGCACTGAAGTCCTCCCCCATCGAGCTGTTTTTGCTGTTGCTCAATGCTAGATTCCTTCTTTCCCCCTGTTAATCACCATCTCCAAGCTGGCTTTCAGGGGCAGAATTTACCACTAGAGCAAAAGGCTGCCTGTGCTTTCCCCCATGCTGAGTAGCAAAGGGTTGAGATGAAGGGGAACACCAGAGGAGTAGCAAAATAGATAAAGGGAATTCAGGAGTAGGACACTGGCATTCCAAGTAGAGAAAGCGACAGCCATAGATTCCACAGAAGAGAAAGAAGGAGAGACTGACAAAACAGTTCCAGTAGCAGGGGGTAGTTAAGGCTGCAGTGAAGGCAGTAGCTGTAGGTAAGGCTGTAATTAAGGTAGTTAAGGTTGAGTGCTATTTTCCCATTAAAGCTTCAACTCAGTCATTTAGCTTTACGTTAGAAAACTCAGCATCTAGCCCTCAGCCTTTTTACAGCTGTTTACTCCCCAAGTGCAATTACATTTTGGGGAATCTGCAAATCAGTTCATTAATTAATGCATCAGTTCAAATTATTAAGACTTGGAACCTTTAAGAGATCGTAATTTAACAAATCAACCAGACCTTTGCATTAAAAGGGCATAAAGATCACAAAGTTAAGTATCCAAAAGTTAAGAACTGCTGAAATGAAGGTTGAAGAGGTTATACTGTACTCTGCATGTAAGTCAGGTGGATGTTTTGCTGTGCCCAACGCCTCTATTTTACTTCTGGACAAAGCTGGAAATGTGAGGGAACAAGGACAAGCTTGCAAGAATTGCAGCTGATTGACATACTAGAGAATCAAACTCTGTCCCTGCCACAGAGTCCTTCTGTGAAAGAAAATGAACAGGTGCCTTAAACTGAGATGCTCACAGGTAATTATGAGTTGCAGGTTCCCCACTTTTCAGAATCACAGTGCTACTCATCTGAAGTTTGATTTACAGTATTTATAAGCACGTGGAGCAGCAGCTGCAGTCAGTAGGTGCTCTGATCTCCAAGTAAAGGACTGTTATCAAGCACCAAGTATTCTGAGATACTGGGCCCCAGAGTATCCAACTGTACACTCAAAACTGGTTGACGATTTTGAGTTTCATTTTGAAGAATCATGTGTCCTCATATAAATGGAGATAACCAGATCTATGTGGCAAACATAACATGAAAACAGTATAATTAATATTTGCAAACCGAAGACACTGTGATGAAATCCTACCTAGCATTCATAGCAAGGCTTGAATACAGTGAACAGAAGTTATAAATGGATCCATAAATGAATGATGAGGAAAACCCAAACATTAGACAGCTGTTCACTCAAAAAAACATACCATCCAATTATCAAATGAGGCAAAGACTTGTTGGAAAAAACCTGTACAAACTTCTAATTAATGGGCATATCCTAATGTGCACTGGTTAAGTTAATGTTATACTGCCAAGCTGAGGAAAAGCACATATTAAATTCTCAGGGATTGATTTTGAAGACTTAAATCTCTTTTAACATACCTTGGGATATATTATAGGTGAGGCTGGTACCAATAATTACTAATTGGGTTGTCTGATATTTCCCTTGGTAATCCTCATTTTCAATTCCTTACCATTTACCATCAATGTAACAACAATTTTCCTTGCTTTTCATCTGTCTCAGACTGGTTTCGTGTTTCTGTGTACATGCATGTTGTGCATGGGCTGAAGCATTTCCACTATCAAATTTAAATTAAACATTTTCTTCGCATAAAAAAAATAAATTCTAGTATTCTAGTATCCTCGACTGCAAAGGGAAAATTTGAGTAATTATTTGCATTCTCTAGAAAAATTTATTCAAACTGCCTCAAGAAAACTGAAGTTGGCATTTACTAGCAGAAATGCTCTAGAGGATCAGGATCAAAATCCTACCTGCACTGGTAACACTTCACAGAATATTTTTTTTATCTGAAACTGATACTGTGAGCTGCTCTGGCTGGGTTTATCACAAGGTACCAAACTTTAAAACAAACTGAGTGCAAAACTAGCAAAGTAGATCTAGAACTGACAGCAACTGACTGGAACAACCAGGTAAGGGAAACTAGAGCTGGAACCTAGCGAAAAAGAGAAAAAGAGCACAATATGGAGTAGAAATGACTGGGAGAAGTCAGCAAGACTACAGTATAAATCAAGAAAGAGATGGGAATGGAGTGCTGAGAATGCAAGCTCTTGATGAGATGGGGTAAAAAGTACTAATTCTGGCAATTCCAAATTCAAGAGCTTAAATTTGCAACCCTACCAGTAACTGGATGTAGGACACTTTCATATGTTTTAGACATACGTACACGCTTATTATAAGGGGTAAAGAATATCTGCAGCATCATGTCTTGTCATTAAAATCAGAAATGGTGCTTGGACACTGAGGTGTGCTGCTCCCCTGAATTATCTGCTCACCACAGGTGTGGTGATACACCAAATACAGATGTGAGGGAAGCAGGAGCTAGATGATCTCTGCTAGCATTTCTAACAAATACACAGTGCATTGGTTGTTACAAATATGATGAGCTCAAAAAGAGACAGTAATCAGTCCTAATGAGTATACGTGGGATTCTTTTTGAAAGATTCAGGCAATCTGTGGGTCAGCAAAGTGTTGCTAGGAATTGCTAGGGAGAGCTGAGAGCAGAAGAATTGACTGTGCTGCAGTTGGAAGTTGCTGTTCTCCTCCATTATGCCACCAGCAGCCGCGAGGCTTTCCTCTCACTCACAATAAAATCATAGTCAGCATCGCTCTTCCCACATGCACTTGGCTTTCTGAATCAGGCCAGGGTTTTCTTTGGAGACACCAAGATGGGGGAACTGTTGTATACAGTCAGCTAACTGGGGGACTGTCAACAGTGGTGTCAGCCTGACTGCCTCTGCAGAGGTCGGATCTGGTGCTGAGGCGAGCTACCTTTACAAGCCAGCTCTGCCCTAGCTCTTGGTTGGGATAGAGAGACTGGGAGACAGGCAGTACAAACACTAGCACTGCTGCAGGTTCTCTGTCACCCAGCAGCTTTCACCCATCTCCATCCAGCAGTGTTTTGAAGCTGTAAAGAGTGAAATTGAGAGGACTGAAGAGATGGTAAAAACTTACTTTGCCAGGCTTCTGTAAATGGTGAACTAGGAAGGATCTTTACAAACTCCAAGGAATTGTAATGCAACAGTATCCTCTTTCAATACTTCATTTTAGCCATAAGCCCTCAGTTCAAAAAAAAGGAACATCATCTAGGGAATGCACCAACCCTTCCTACTTTTCCAAGACTCCTACAGAAATCACCACATTTTACGTTCAGAGCAACTTAGTCACTTCAATGATTTGCTAAGAGGGAGAACTGAAGCAGGGAAGGGCAATGCATCTTGTCCTAGACCACTGTGAATGCCTTCAGCAGAAACAGAAATCAAGCTCAAATAACCTGGGTCTCAGTCCTGAGGTTTAACCATAAAGCACTCACTCTTCTTGCCTAGTGACAATTCAGGGTGGATTGGACAACATCTACTACTCGGAAACACTGCAAGGCAGCACACCGGAAGAATTGCTGTGAAAGAGACAGGGGAGTCTCTGTATGCCACCGCCTGAATGGGTAAAGAGGGAGAAGAGCCGAAGAGATCTAAAATAATAGAAGCAGCAGCCTATCATATCTTTCTCTTCCTTCCTTGTCTGCTGCTAGCTGACAGCCCTTCCCTGCTCCTGAAGGAATGCAGAGACTCACTGTGTTATTTTGGCATTTCAAGGACCATCTCTCCATAAGACTGCCTTGCTGTGCAATTTCTGCCACAAGCAGAATAAGTCCTGCAGACCCCACACACATCTCCCTTTCCCCTCGAGGGCTGAAATTTGAAATGATGGCTTATTCCTTTGTGCTGTGTATATGCAGGATTTTCTCAACATACATTTCCAGTAATGGGGATTCATCACAATCAAGGCTCAAATTCTCACTCTGTTAAGTGAGAAATTATGTCAATGAAACAGCAAGTCCATCCTTACCTCTCTCTCCTAAACAAACACAACTGGATTGAACTATTGTGGTTTTCTCCAGGTCGTCATCAGTGCTACAGAAAACCATGCAGACCTAAGGACTAACTCCCAGAAAACAGTGACTCTGAGGTATGCAATACATCATACTTCAGGCTACATGAGGCTACTCTTCATGAGGCCAGTCAAGGCTCTGTGGTGACCTGAAGACTACCCAAACTTTGGACTAAACTTAGCAGTTCACTCGTGACAGCAAAGAATTTTTGACTGCTGTCTAATCGCTCTGCTGAACTGACAAAGTTAGCTGTACCACACGGCTCAACCCCATCTGAGCCTCCCACTCTGACTGACAGAAATACCTGGAGACTCCTTGTGTGACTTTCAATGGAAGCGTTACAGTTTCATCTCATTATCAGTGTTCACAGTACAGATAAAGCCATTCTCCAAATTAACTTCTGGGTGCATGGAAGAGCATCTCATTACAGCTCAGTATCTCAGCCATGTTTCAGTCTATTTTGTTCCTTTTCATGCTGGCTGAAAGCACCAACTACAAGGGTAGGTAAAACTGTTGCCTTGAAAATCTCTAAGGTTGGTTACTGTGTGTGCTCCAAGGGAAAGGGAGTCATAACTGGATTACCTTTCTCTGTGAACAGTGTGGCATATTGTTATATATTCCTTCCTTCCTTCCTTCCTCCCTCTCTTCACCCCCCAAACCAGAGAGATCACAAGACACCAGCATCAGCCATGCTGGGCTCCATGCCAGGAGAATTAATGAAGTGGTGTAATAGCTCACACGGAGGCCTAGTGATTGGCAACAAACTTAAAATGCATCTGCAAGGCAGGAGATCATAGTGTTGCTGCTGTGTTCTGTTTATTACAGGCACATCTCTTCCGTTCCATTGATTTCTTTATTAGCGCATTTTAAGGCCACAATGTGGGGGCTGGATCTGCTTGAAGCATGGAGGTTTGAATTCTAGCACAGCTTATGGGAAGGAAGCCTCCCTTTGAGACTCCAGATCTGGATGACAGAGCTTGGTGCTAACAAGAACAGGAACCCTACCGAGAGGTTCCCAAGGAGTTTGAAAAATCCTACAGGGCAACTGAGACTGGGTTGGGAAAGGAAACAATTTTATCTAAAGAGGATAGAGGCTTTGTGGTAATTGCAGGGAGAACTTCATTCCAGAGCCCCATCTAACCTGACCTTGAATGTTTCCATGGACAGGGTGCCCACCACTGCTCTGGGAAACCTGTTTCAGTATTTTACAACCCTCAATGAAAAAAAACTTCTTCCTTATATCTAAACTGTAGCGACACTCTTGTAGTTCAAAACCTTCATCCTATCACAACAAGTCCTGCTAAAAAGCCTGCTCCCATCTTTTTTATAGGACAGCTCCCTTCCAGTACTGAAAGATGGCAACAAGGTCTCCCTGGAGCCTTCTCTTCTCCAGGCTGAACAACCCCAACTCTCTCAGTCTGTCCTCACAGGAGAAGTGTTACAGTCCTTCAATCATCTTTGTGGCCTCCTCTGGAGCTGCTCTAACAGGTTGACATCCTTCTTGTGCTGAGGACCCTGCAAAGCTGGATGCAGTGCTCCAGGTGGCATCCCACCAGTGCAGAGTAGAGGGGCAGCATCACCTCTCTCAACCTGCTGGCTATGATTCTTTTGATGCAGCCCAGGGCAGGGTTGGCTTTCTGGGCTGCAAGTGGACATTGCTGGGTCATGTCCAGCCTTTCATCCATCAGTACCCCCAAGTCCTTCTCAGCAGCACTGCTCTGAATTCCTTCATCCCCCAGCCTGTATTGAAGATACTGGGTGTTTCCCTGATCCAGGTGTGGGACATTGTGAGCCTTGACATCACAGCTCCTTGTTTTTCATCTGTGCTGCTAAGAGCTCAAATCTTGATTAGACATGGACAGGAAAAAATCAACTAGCATTCTATCATACCATGAACTTCATATAATTTTGCTATCCATTATTCATGACTTGGAAAGCAGGGCCATATGGCCTAGGATTGAGAGGCAGTGGCTGGGCTGTAGAGGGAACCCCAATGGTTCCATGTCTACCCCAAACTGCCTTGGCCTAGAGCACGGACTGAAAAAGCATGGACTGTAATCAGCTGAGGATAGGGCTGAAGTCATCAGATTCAGACTAACGAAGGCCAAGAAGAGTCACAGAATCATAGAATCAGCCAGGTTGGAAAGGACCTCTGAGATCAAGTCAAACCCTTGATCCAGTACCACCATGGTTACTAGACCATGGCACTAAGTACCACATCCAGTCTCATCTTAAAAACCTCCAGGGATGGAGGATCCATCACTTCCCTGGCCAGCCCATTCCAATGCCTGATTACCCTCTCTGTAAAGAATTTCTTCCTAATATGCAACCTAAACCTCCCCTGGCAGAACTTAAGACTACGCCCTCTTGTTTTACTGATAGTTGCCTGGGAGAAGAGACCAACCCCCACCTGGCTACAACCTCCTTTCAGAGAATTGTAGAGAGCGATGAGGTCTCCTCTGAGCCTCCTTTTCTCCAGGCTAAACAACCCCAGCTCCCTCAGCTGCTCCTCATAAGACTTGTGCTCAAGTCCCTTCATCAGCCTCATTGCTCTTCTCTGGACCTGCTCCAGCACCTCAATGTCCTTCCTGAACTGAAGGGCCCAGAACCGGACACAGTGTGTGGCCTCACCAGCGCTGAGTACAGGGGAAGAATCACTTCCCTGGTCCTGCTGGCCACACTGTTCCTGATACAGGCCAGGATGCCATTGGCCTTCTTGGCCACCTGGGCACACTGCTGGCTCATGTTCAGCTTCCTGTCAATAGTCAGTTTTGTATGGCAGGAAGTGGAAATCTGCTGGTACTGTCTAGTTGCTGAGCTTGCTGTTATAACAAATTCAGATGCAGCTAAAAGCTGACGTAGTGGTGCCAGGCTGCAGCAGCTCGATGCAGCTGCTGCCCTTGCTACAGTTGATTGCTGCAGCCCCTGCACAGACAACAGGACACCATGCCACAGCACTGGGAGGGGGTGGGACACAGTCCAGTGGTGCCCCTAGGGACAATGGTGATGAGAGAGCCTTCCCCTGAAGAGCATGTCCTGTCCCTAGCCAGGCACTCGGGCTTTGCTCAGCTGTTGGGGCTTACTGCCAGTTCCCTTGGAAAGTCCTACAAAGCTCTTGCTGGCAACTGAATTGCCATGGAAATGTCTTTAGATTGCCCCTGCAATATTCCTCCAAGCAGTCTCCTTTGTACGTGTATTCATGCCCTGCTTGTAATTGCAAAGGACCCTGCTTCCTCCCCCTCAATCCTGCATGTCAGCTGAAACAAAGCAGTGTGGAGCATGAACACGAAGAGCTGCATGCAAACAGTCAGTCTAATCAGGACATGCAAGTTCCATTTAAGAACCTCTAGATTAATTTATTTTTTCACTCTCTAATATTTTCCAAGTCTCTTCTTACAATAGTAAACACTACTGCTTTCAGTTACCAAAAATTATATGGCCAGTAAATGCAAACATATACCAGCACATGCAGATGAATCCAAACCTGAAAGTCTTAGTTTTTATATCCATATATGACACCTACAGTGGCCTGCTTTTCACTGTACAGCACTTAAGCCCCCTTCTTTTAGCTATCTGATACACTACATGCATATATAAACTTATTATTTTGCTGGGAAATACCACTGTATTGTGTAGGTCTGCAGGTCTTTAGTGACCCTTACTATAGACAACTTCTGTGCCTGGAATCTATCACTCATTTTTGCAATATGTTTTGAGACACTCACCCACAACTGGTTTCTAACAAGCTGTCCCCAACCTGCAGCGATGCCATCCCGAAGTCTGCTATCCGAATATTGTTCTTTTCATCCAGCAGTAGGTTTTCTGGTTTTAAGTCCCTGTGGCTGTAAAGAGAGGATCAGAATGTGAGTTCAATTATTCACAACAGCTTTCCCACTCTGAAACTTGTTTTTTATCCAGAATAGCACCCAACCTGTTATATTTTAGTTGATTTAATTTTATTTCTTGTTCCAGGCAGGAGAACACACGTATTCAAGATCCAATTTTTGCAGTATTCTAGACTGTATCCCAGATGCCCACTCCTGATGAATGCAATGCCTGCAGTGCCCTGACAGGAAATGAATATCTTCAACTTCCAGTGATACCAACATAGTATGAGGGAGAAACTAAGGGAAATAGGTGGGAGGAGAATTCCAGCTTGGATTTAGGGCTGATATACTCTGTAATATGCCAGCTCTTTAAGGTAGGAGGCAACACTATCAATATATTCTGTCAACAACATGAAACAAAATGTATGATATCTAGAGAAAAAACATTATTGATGTAAATGCTACTGCAAAAAGCTCTTATTGGGAGTTGTTTGCATAGGCATATGGCTTTGAAATAATTTTGGGTAATTAGTTTTGATGGAGAAACCCCTTCAACACAGCACTGCTTATAACTGAGGGTGTCAGCAGCGGGAAGGAAAAGAGAGGATTCCCTCTCTTCCATCAAAGCTCCATTCTCTTATTACTTGGCAACATGGGAAGAGTCAGGCAGCCATGATCTTCAGGATGGCTCTAAATCACAAGTATCATATATTGACTAATTTATTAATCTCCATTAGTCACAGTCAACACCACTGTGCTCCCATGTCTGCTTTTTAGTACTTGGGTGCTTTTGAACAACTATTACATTCACTTGATTTTATATCCAAAGATCTTGCACAAAATTTGTAACGACTTTGGTTTTTGTTTCTTTTTATTTGCAACTCTTGAAAAGTCACAGAGATGAGGGAAGCACTTTGGGCAGATCAAAGAAAAAGCTCTTTTCTTGTTTTTGCTTACAAGAAGGCAAAATGAGTCTTTGATGTCTTGCTAATAAAAGGTCCAAACAGGACCACTTGAACAGGCAGAACAGGCCAGCTTTAGTGGCTGGTCAGAACACAAACCTGTGGGAAAGGGACAGCCAACAACATGTGCAAGTGTCAGGCTACGCTCATTTGCAACAATGATTCAGTAAAAGCAGTTACTCTGATCCAAAACAACTCAGCAAAAGAATCAGTGTCAGAATAGTCAAGTGACACCCATCATGGAAGGCAGCCTTATCTTCATTGCATTTCCTTTTCACTTTTAAAGACATTCCTCTAGCCCTCCTCATGCATGCAAGTGTAATTCTACCTCTATACCAGTGTAAAGAAGGACAGTCACTACCCTCTCAGAGAAACATGAGCAGCATGACAATACCTTGGAAATTAGATCCTCTGACCTGCAGAGAATACTGGAATGATCAGTTAGAGACAACTTGTAAATAATGCAGGTCAGTTCTATGTAAAACCAGAGCACACTGTAATAGGACACCTGGGGACTGTAACAATTATTTCCAAAGGAGACTTCCAACAAAACAGTGCACATTCAAAACAGTTACTGGTCATTTACCTTATCACTGAATCCTATGACTCCTTCCCTCTCACTTTTTAAAATTTAGTCTCCAATCTTGTATAAACATGATAAACCCTGCATGTTAAAATGGCCTTGTTAATAATTGGCAAACTATCCTGTAGATAATGGAGCATCATGATTCAGATTTGTGCATATTTTCCACTGAAAATCCCAAAGATGCTTTATCAAATCTATCTTTCTCATAGAAATCCCAGCTCTGAGGTAATTGGAGATAGAAGATGTATTGACTTTAAACTATCAAGACAGTCATAACTAGTTGACAAAAAATGCAGGAGATGCGTAACAAGGAAAGGTTTCAGAGTCAGTGAATGACCAGCTAATGGTCAGGAAAAGAACCCCTGAAAGCCACCATCAAGGACAGCAGTCCTGGACAAAGGCAAGATCATCAACATATGCCAAAGTTTAATATACTCCAGCTCCAGCAGTGAAATGGAGTGAAGAGCCCACAGTTCTAAGGCAAGCTAGGAAAGCTGGACACTAATGAGATAGTAATGTGTGATTTAAACTTTCCTCCAGCATACATCCTGGACAGTTCTCATCCTACAACTGCTTTCACTGATGGGGTACTGGGGAGACCTTATCCAACTGGGGCAATGTGCTGAATTTTCCCTGTTTGAGGACCAGTGGTCAGGGGCCAGTAACAGCTCCCTGTAAAGTGAACACTGTACTTGTTTGATGCTATGAAACAAAAAATCTCCCCACAGCTCAAGCTCAGTTGTGTCCCCTTCTACCATGCATAGTTTTTCAGTGACTATAGTTATTTTTCAGTGTTGGAAACTGCTCCTGTCTGACTGCTGAACTGATACAGGCTATAACTTGAGGGTGCTGCTGCCTGTGCCTGTTCCACTGTTTGAGCACTGCATGATCTGATATGATTCATATATATATATATATATATATTCAGTCTGTAGCAGGCATACTGCTGACATGTGACTTTTGTACCTAAAAACTGAATCTTTCACTTATCCTAAAATTGTGCACCTTATTTAGAGAGAAGAGAGAAAACATGTAGGAATCACCAAGGTGGAGCACGACCTAAGCACAGGATGTCCACAAGCCATGGATGCATGCTCACAACAAAACATCTTATTTCAGGAAAACAGTGCAGCTAAAGGAAATGCAAAACAGCTCCCCTTCCATGATTCAAAGCTTCCAGCCTTGGCAGATCTGCCACAGGCCCTGGCTGGAACACAACTTATATGAATCTTGAACCAGCCCCACTCCCAGAACACTGAGAGACAGTGAAAGGGAAGGGATGACGCCTTTGGAAATGAGTACAATATTCACTAGTGGAAAGGAGTCTCCTTCTTCCCATCTCATCCTGTCTTCCCATCAGCTGGGATCCACAACACAGTTTTAGGGAGAATCAAGTGGGAAAATGAGGTTCCTGTAGAGTGGCATAAAAATTGTAGGGGTTTTTTGAGAACCATTCCAAGAAAGAGAGGAAAAAGGAGGTGCTACCATCCACATTCCAAACATGGAGTAAGCTTCACCTCACTGTGCTGCAGAAGGCTTTTCCATGAGTGATCAGGCTACATGGGCTGATGAAGGTCTTTAAGGAGAGGTGCTGACCCCCCTCCCAGCAAGCATTTTGAAAGCTTTAAGTTGGGATTGAGGGACTTGTGGGACTGGGACAGTATGTGTGGAAAAAAACCTGGAGTAGCAACAGACCTTAAGGTGCTTTTTTAACTTTTCCTCCAGACACTCATCAAAATAAAGCCAAGAAAATTATCAGCCCTTCGCTATAGAAATTATCACTTCACTGAGAAGAGAGGACAGTCTGGACTCTGTCGAGAATCATTACATTTATTGCTGCCTGGGCCCCAAAATACAAGAACTGTCATATACAGCAGTTTTGTATCTCTCTGACCCTTCTCCATCCCTCTTTCAACACAGTCCCTAGTGTCCAGTATAGATGGTTAGCATAGGAATTTCATGGCAGCCTGAGCATGTTTTTTGTATTTTGGCAGTACTGTTCTCAGAGATCAGGGTCCCAGTGGGATTAGACAGTACTTGCACATTCAAACACAAGAGAATTGCATGCCCCAATGAAAATTTCCTTCTAGCTGGAACATTTCTCTGATATCCATCCTTGGACCACTCTGAATTTGCCAAGGAAGCATCCTGGGGATAGAAGTCAGGCCAAGAGTTTGCACCAGAGTGGCAGAACCAGCATCACTGCCACTGGGAAAGAGACCTCCTCTCTGCATTTGCATTTCCCATCTTTGTATTGCCAGCTTTCCAAATGCCAAGGGGAAGGGAGAGGAACATATGGGAATAGGGAAGGCTTGTTATAATTTACCTAAGAGCCCAGCAGCCCGGACTGCCTAATGCATTCACATTTGAAAAGAATTCTCTTGTGCCAAAATGAAACAAAACAAAACAAAACAAAAATCCCACTGTATGTGGTAATTACTTGGCATTAATGGAACAGTGCAGAGTAAATGCATTTAATTTGGTCCCATTCCAGCTGATCTCTCTGGCTCTCCATGTCTTATATGACCGCATCAACTCCTCTCTCTGCAGGTGAACAGAAGACTCGTTACCCTTTCGATGTTCTAAAGGCTCTAAAGCTGTAGGAGCTTTATCACATGGCTGGAAAACCAGAAGAAAGCAGCTTCTTCACTGACAAACATAGCAAACTCTCCAATTGAGCCTTGCATATGCTGAGAAAGAATATGACTGAGAAATGCAGCACTGCGAAAGAAGTCAGTATAAGCATGATCCATAGTGGCCACAGACTCCCAGAGCTTCTCAACCAAGAAAAGAGCACAAGAAGTTAGCCTCAGGAGCAGGCTTCCAGCAGGCTTTTGAAGGGAAAGTGAATGAAAGAAAGGGAGCCACTAAACAAGCCATGACAGGGGAAGCACCCACTGTCAGACTCTCCGCAACATCCCCCTTTTAAAAGACACAACAAAGGCTTTACGATTTCCTTGCAGCATAAGATAGATACAGAGAGAGCTCTGAAAAAATTGTCCCATGGAAATGCACCGTTCTTGGAGATGGTGCATAGAAAATGAAAGGCACATATATGCATTAACACGTTCCAGCTTCCCACTTACACACTTGTCATGCCTGCTTTCTAGTTACCGCCAGAGATGCTATTCAGACAGTTCCCACAGTTCCCTCTGTTGCCATTCTAGTCCATTCCCCTGCTCTGGGAATATCCTCGTACTGAATATCTGTACTGGAGCAACTGCAGTATACATAAAAACCAGAAGTAAAATAGTCTGACTATCACCCAGGGCTGGCAGAAGAATTTTGGTGTAGGGACAGACTCTAGATTTTGGATTCAAAGGAGCTATGTCACCTGGTATGAGATGATGAACTAAGCCATTATTTTGAAGTGATTTTTGAGCTGAAATGTTCATACTGGTTTCTATGACAACTCATTGTAGGTCACAGATTTCTAACCCAAGAAACCTCTTAATTGGAGTAGTTGCAGGTCATTTGTACTAATCAAATTGGTGGTTACTTCCCAAATGCTTTTCTTACTGACCCCAAACTCCCAGTAGGGCCAGACCACAGAATAATTGTTCTGCACTATGCCTCTTAAAGTGCCTGATGTGATGCAAATAATTTATCAGTAACAATTAATAGTATGAGAAGCATTATTTTAAATTTCATGAGCAGAAAAAGCCTTTAATCTTATTTTCTCCTGCTTCTGCAAATCAGATCCAAACACGTAACTTGTATCTACCTACAGAAGAATCTTTGTTTACAGCCATGGTTGCTATGCTCAAATTTAGTAAGTTTTCACAGAATTCTGCAGAGCAAGTAAATATAACTATAGCTAGGAAAAGGGACAACATCTATAAACATATCAGGAATCCTGGGGAAGGATTTGTATGCATAAAACATTGCTTGCTTTTTTAACAATTATTTCCATTAATCTATTAAAATGTATTGTTCCTCCCTACCAACCTCTCCTCAAAACATATAGTCATGCATTTCAAAGCCAGAACAGCTAGTCAGGTCTGATCACTACTGCTGTACTTGCCAGAGAGTGTTACCTGGCTATGCTTACAATAAGACTATGCTATTTTTGAGTCTCCGGTGGCTTATATAAAGAAGTAAACTTACAAAAATACATGTTCTCTGACTTTAGCTGAACTGGTAACTTTGCCTTTGGCACTGCAGCTGCTACACTTGATGGGTTTTCTCTGGTTTCCTGTACAAGGGTTATCTGAAAATTCCTCACTGTTTTACAGTGAGTCTTGATCACAGATCGGAAACTCCTGGATTCAGGTAATGATTGGTGAATATCAGCTCTCAACAGGGGAAAAACGTACCCTTCTCACTTCTGATAGCCTGAAAGAGAACTTGAAAACCTAAAGACTGAAGGACCAGAAAAAAAAATCCAAAACAGCAACCAACCTTATTAAATTCCACAATTTCTAGACCAATTTCACATTTGGAGGCCTTGAGTCATGATTTCAAGGTGTCCAACTGCTGCAGTATTCAGCATTTGACAGACCCTCCCTGCAGAACACCACAGCAGGCTCCTTATGAAGTAAGGCAGAGCAGGAGTCATGAGGAGGGTGGCACTATCTGACAGAACGTGGCACCTGGCATTCTTCAGCTTTCTCTGTTTCTCAGAGACACCCCAGATTTCTCCCTAAAAGGATGCTTTCCTTACTGACAGTGCTCTGCAGCTCCTGCCTGCAGGAATATACCAGAGATTTTGGCACCGCTGCTGTGAATGTGTTATTTTATGAGGAGCCTTTCCCCCTCTGCACTGAGGGGAAGAACACAAGGCAAAGTCAAACAAAGCTCTTATTCACTGCCTCAGCCCTTTAAGTCACACACCCCCGTGCCTACGCATGCACACACAGACACACTTCAGCAAGAGCCTTCCTTGTGTGTACTCGAACAAGCACAGCCCCAGGCAATGAAAGGAGAAAGGGTCCTCATAATTGTCATTTATCAATATTCATAAAGAACCTGCCTTAACCCCTCTTGTGTATGCTCAGGGAAAAAACCAAACCCACAAAATGAAACGCAACCAAAATAAAAATAAAATGAAATAATCATCTCACTGCTCATTACCGCAGGGGATTTCCTCTCAATGTCACCACTGCCCTGCGCAGTAATTGGCATTATCTGTTATCTCTGAAGCCATAATAAGGTTTGCCACGGGGCATTTTCTGTAATCATATTTTTATTTGTCAGCTTGTGAGATGCAGACACCGAATACGAGCCCGACCAAAGCCGGAGCCCGGGGCCGGGAGGACGCGCGGCGCCAATCCCCGCTCCCGCCGGTGATGTCACGCCCAGCCAATGCGGCTCCCGCCAGCCCTCCCTCCGCTCCCACCCGCGGCTGCCGCTGCAGCATCCCCAACACCGACATCAAAGAGGCTCTTCCCGAGGAAACCGAGGATTTGTGACCTACCCCAATACGTGCTCACACATTCTTTCCGACAGAAAATACAGTCGGCACCGAATTAGCCGAGAGCTCTCCCACAGTATGGTGGCAGGACATTCAAAAGGGACTATTGATTTGGGGCACCCAGCAGAGGTATCTTAAAGGCCCTGAATTCAGGAAAGCAGACACCCAGTATTAGGTGAATGGCAGCTTAGGAAAAAAAACAACCATCATCACTTCTGTCCAAAGAAAACTTTCCAGGCTTAGATGGTCTTAAACTGATGCCTGAGGAACCTCGGGTTCCTCTGCCATTTCTTGCACCGCTGCTGAGTGCGTCTGCTCCAGGCACTGCAGCGCAGTGCAGAGCCCTCAGAGCAAGCACAGAGGGAGAGCTGGAAGTAGAAGCAATAATGCTGCATCACTGAGCTAACTGCTTAGCTTGCCAGCTCAGGCAAAGCAGCAAGGTAATACAGGATCCCACGAGATACCTCTGCGTGGTGCTGTCAGTTTGCTGCACGGTTGCCTGTGGGTCCCTAGCCTGGCACAGGGCTGTGTACACACAGAAGTCCTCAGAGGACCCTACAGTGGGTTATCTATAAGCATTCTCCTGTGGACAACCTATATCATAAAAACCCCATAAGTGACTGCACCACAGAGTGAGGTACATCAAATATTCCCCCACTGTTTCCAGTAAATAGAACAAGAACAGAAAGCACATACATTTTTAAAACAACACACAAACAGACTCAAGCTCCACACCTATTCTACTTCCTTTTCTCAGCTGCTTGTTTGAAAACACCTCTCAGACAGAGGCTCTCTCTCCACACAGTAGCAGCAAAAGCCTTTTACTGATGGGAGGATTGAGGAATCCTTCCTGAATCCTGGTGCGTCAATGCATTTTGAGCAGTGAATGCTGACTGTGGTTACATACTTCCGTGAAAGCAAGCCACAGGTATTTCAGTGTTTTGGGAGGTACAGGAAGAAGATGGGACAATGACATGGGGCTGGGGATAGCAGACCATCAATCTATTCTGCCAGTACGTCAGAAGCACACACATTTAGTCATTAACCAAAGCAGAAGCCTTCATTTTTCAACGTGGTCATAACTGGATAACCTGGCTGATGAGATGATTTGTCATTTCACTGCCCCACAACAGGACAAGGTCAGGCTTCATTGCTTAGAAAAGCACATTAACTTTTATACTCACACACATGCACACATATGTATTTATGCATGCTCCGATTCTCTGGTAACTGTCTAGAATACAACACAGAATCTAATATAACACAGACCACACGAGTCTCAGAGTGACCCGGAGGGAGAGCTTATGATTTACTGCTAACTTATTCAGCACTAGATGCTTGTCAAGTGGGAGTTAGCAAGGAGACAGGGGATTTACTTATTAGCAAGACTACTGCCCACAATCCAATATGTTTAACAGAGGAAAATTGATTCCTCAAGAGAGAAATGCACTCTGCCTTGAAGATTTCACATATTGTTAAACCTGCAGAGGTGCTTGCCTGTCTGTCTGACATGAGACTCACCATGATCCTCACTCAGTTTATTAAAGTCTCCCAGATCAAGAGGTATCCATCATAAGCCCAAAGGACTAGCTTGTATGTGCATATATGCATTTTTAGTACAAACTATCCCAATGGAGATTCAGATTTCTCCAGAATATTCATTTGGAAGAGTAAATAATTTCTCTTCAGTTGTACTTAAACATTTTCGAGTCTTCTTGGATTGGATTTCTAAGTATTAAGCCAATTAGGAAACAGAAACATGTATGTATGCAATCCACCAGTGGTTACACGGCCCAGTGTACATAAAAAATAACAGCTCTGCAACCTACCAAGGTTGTATGCTGGTTCTAAAATGGTCAGGATCACTCAGTGCAGTTGATTAGCAAGGAGGAAAAATTGTGGAATTCACAGAATAAAATTGATCAGACATCTCTGTCAATAGAGTAAACTTAGATCTTCTAGTTAGGGTATGCAACCTGTTCTTGGCCTCTTTGGGAATTTCTCTGACTATTGTAACCCTGACTGTACCAGGCAGACATTGTCCTCAGGACTGTCTCACCCAGATCTATCACCTTCGAACTGTCTCTTCTGCTAACAGTACACTCTTCTCAATATATCCTCAAGAAAGGCTCTTCTTTCCATTTAGAAATATGCTTTCTTTCTGATTACTATTTCCTGTTGAAATGAGTCAGAGATGATGGGGGAGGGCTAAAAAAGCAAGTTAAATATTTAAGCATCCATTTTTGCTGTAGCCTTTTATGCTGGGGCCATCTGGTTTGTGAGTTTTCAGCACAGAACTGGGGGTACAGAAAATCCCTGTAAGGCTGCTGAGAAGTAACCACACAGTGATTATGCAAATCCAGCTACTGCAATATCTATCCGTGGCCCTTGGCCTCCTGGAGTGGGGGATCTATGGCTGGCTGTGGCTATGGAGAAGCAGCCACGCAGACATAACGTAGATGTTCTCCCTCAGCCAATCTAAATGCAAGGAGACGCATTTATGAGAGCAAGGAGCAGGCAGTTATGGGTCAGCAGCTATACAGAAACTCTTGTGCTCAGACTGATTACAACAACTTGATTTCAGTATAATTTAAATTACCTAAACTTGCTGGAGATGAAGGAGAAACTGGTCCAATTTAAAACACCACCTGATATCACAGGTTAAACCACACCCGATGGTTAAATAATATGATGGAATTCGAAAGTATAAGAAAATTCTTCCCTATTGGAAAGGAAATTGAAGGCAATGGTGATTCAAATGCCCAGAACGGACTTAGTGAAGGTTGCCAAAAGCCAGCAGGTTTTCAAAAAATGAAGGAAGCCGTAAAATGACTTTGCTGTATTTGTAATCGTCCCAGGTTTCTTCAGGGATTCATTTTGATATAGTGTATATAATTCTTAATTATTAGTAAGTGCCCCAAAAATTACGGAAATGAAACTGTTTTTCTTTGGTAGTTTTGGGTTTTCTGTTTAAAGCATTACCTTGTGAATGAATTCTCCTCCAGTGAAAAATGACAGACAATCTTCTCCATGAAAAGTCTGTGACTGGTACATTGTCTCACAGATGGTCAAGAATTAAAAAATACATCAGTATTTTACCCAATGCTTTTAGAGCTTTACAACATCAGTAATTTATCAGAAAGTAAAAATATCAAGGTAAGATCCCTTTATTATGTGCTTTTATGTAACAGGTAACTCCTGTGGAAATGGCTGTACTCACCATATTGAATGACTATGGCAGAAGTCTAAAGCAGAGATGATTTGTCGGAAGAACTTCCTGGCTTCTTTTGGTGTCAATCTTCCCTTTTTTACGAGATAGTCGAAGAGCTCCCCACCTGACACATGTTCTAGCACCAAATACCTAGAAAATAACAAAGCCAGGATTTTGTAAGTACGTGATCATACCAACCTCCTCAGAGTCACACAGTTGTACACAAACACTTCTATTTATGGTCAAGGAGATCAATGCTTCTACATAGTGGTCAAGGAGAACACTTTCAGAAATAACAGTGGAGGAGAATCAGAATTTTAAAATCAGGAGTGATTAGTATTTTTAACAGGGGTCCTGCAAACTTCAGACCTAACACTGCTGGATTCAGTTTCTTCTTTGAGAGATAATCAAGAAGCAAAAAGTTACTCAAAAGACAGGAGGGAAAGAAGAGAATAATCAGGAATAGGCTTCCACAGCAGCTCTTAAAGCTACAGTGGAGTAAGACTGTGTGCCAGGAAGCCTCAAGTCCTTTAACCAAGATGACAGCTCTTTTATAAAACAGCTGTAGCAAAGCTGCACTCAGAAAGAATCAGACAGATGTCAACAAATTAGAGCGAATTAAAAAAAAAGGTGAACCATGTAAATTATGGGGAAAAAAAAAAACCAACGTGAGCAGCCCACATAAAAGATTCAGATTTTGCTGCTGAACACCAGTTATTTGCTGGAGTAGCTTCCTGTCCTTGCAACTCATATGTGAAAAATGTGACACCGACTGAATAAATGCGGCACAAAGGGGGCCTAAGAGCGATAGAGGAAATTCCTGGCCTCATATAGCACTCCTGGCAGTCACAGAGCAAAAAATAAAACCTTCTGCAAGGAAAGAACTTGCCATAGGTGGACCATCTTGTTGTAAGTTGGGGAAATGAAAGGCAGCCAAGCAGAGGAAAACAATATAAATCTCTGGAAATGTTGCCGAATAATGGGAATGAAACAGTTTTTCCAGGAAAGTGGCAGGAACACCATCAACAGAACCACTTAAAAACAAACCAGATATAATATGGACTAAGAAAGAGGATTGCTTGAAATCTCCATAAACTTTTTCCATCTCCATTATGATTATGGAGCCTAGTGTCTCCTTGCTTTTTTTGCTTCGCACATGCTATTTTAATACAGAATGAAGAAATTACAGAGTGAGATAATCTACCCAGAATCTGAAACAACAAGCATAAACATCAGTGTAAAGCATCAATGTAAAGGTGAACAGTGGATTCACACCTTTGCCAATTTGTTTGCAAGACATCACCAGAAAACTTGCAAACAAGAACTAGTTATTTTTCCAAGTTTTGAATGTACTGCTCAGTCCCTGCCTCCCAACAGCACAGCAGACCAGGCTGAACTGTATGTGCACTATGATCCATCAATCCTGCTTTACAGCAGGATAGTTTTACTACCAGCATTAATCCACTTCTTCAAATTTGAGTGGACAGTGAAAAATAATTAATCCAGAATACTGTCTTTTCTGTACCTCAAGCAGCATAATCTCCGAGGAAATTTCTGAATTTGAAATGGAAAGTGAAGAAGACCGTTATCAATTTGGGGTCTTAATTATTACTGTTTTCAACGCTTCCAAAAAGATAGGACAGAAGAAGGACTAAAAGCAGTTCTGAGGAAAGTAAAACTGCCTTAATGATAATGGCATTAGCCTTGAAGCTGTAAAAGTGGAACCTGAGCTCCTGATCAATCCTCAGCTCCTGAGCAACTTCCATGTGTCAGTTCTCACCTAACATATGGAGAAAGCACTTCCCTGACTTACAGAAATGCAGCAAAGTCTGCAGTAAGATGGACATTAATACTGTCTTCCAGTTAAATATGTACTAAAAAAGCACAAAAAGTGGACAACAAAATGAAATTATAAATCTTAGGGAATTTTTTATTTTCTGCATTTTTTATCAAAATAGAAACATTTACAAGAAATATGGTAATACTGACTTTTCCCCCTTTCATTAAAATTAGTAAAAAAAGAAAAATCTTAATTTGAAAATCACATTTGGAATATGTGGCTTATCTTCTCTCAAAGACAGATAAGTAGTTACCAGACTGTCTACTGAGTACACCTTGGTAACTTGGAGATCACCGTGTATTCACATTACATTTTTTGAGCAAGTCATTGAAATGCTCAGAAGAAAGCTGATATGCAGTAGCCAGAGGCACTGGGGTATCCACATGGTCAAGTCCCAGTCCTTGCTGTCTAAGCCTTGGCTAGGAGACAATCTGATAACATATAATTCTTGCTATATAATTCATTCCTCTGTCTCTCATTAGAGACAGATGTGGCTAACTATCCAATATGGCAGACCCAAGCCTGGCACAGAATCAATCCTAAGATTCTTCCTGACAGCTCCCTCTCTCACTGTGCCCAGCAGAAGTTGGATACCAGCAGTGCATCTTGCCCCCAAAATTCAAATTGCTAGCTGCTTTCCTTTTCTGGGAGGTATATTACAAAGATGATTGCAGTTACAGGCATATAGAACACCCTCCACACTGCTTTCAAATGTGCAGTTTTGGAAAATTACAGACCCAGCATTTCTGTCACCCACAGCAGGAACTGCAAAGCAATTTATTTTCATCAACTTCATCTTATTAAAAACACTCAACAAAAATGCACTGACACGTTGTATGAAAAATAAAACAAATTGAAAGACAGGGAGCATTTACAAGGTTATTCATTTTTTGCTTGCCACCTAGAAGCACTAGATATAATAATGGAAATGAACAGGGGAGAGCATTTGAAAAAGATTTGTGCCTATGACAACTCAAGGGACACGGAGAAGCACAGCGACGATGTATTCTGATCTGACAAAGCCCCCAACGTGACATGAGTGAGAAGGATGACAAACACATTCCCCAGTGGCTAAGTGCAAGAAATAAATGCTGCAGGAATCACTCCACAAGTACTACGTGGCTATGTTGCAGCTAGGATTCCTGAGTTCGGATTTGCAGCTGGTCACCCGCCAACCCTCTTCCCTCTAGTATGACATGGGTTTTTTAGGATAGCCCCCAACTAGGAGATTTTCCGTTAAACAAGGGCATAATTCAGCACCTGCCTCCATCTCTGTGCAAGCCAATGTTCTCCTGGCACATTACATGGCACAGTAGTAGTACACTTGTTATTTCCAAACAGGCCAGCAAGAGGGGTTTAAACATTTCCAAGTGTTGCACCGGTTCTAACTATCACTGCACAGCTTACACAAACCCCACTAAGTGCTGTATATCTGCATCTATCCATCTGTGTATGTGTGAGTGTGCCTAAGTGACTCCACAGAAGAAGAGAATAAACACTCTGAAAAGCCAAACAGAAAAAGCAAAGGAAAGAAAGAACATTATTCCAGAGGCTGGAAAATAAGGCATACAGACACTACATCTTTCCTGAATCCATGGCACAGAAAAGAATCCAGATCTCCTGAGCTCACATCAGTGTCTAAAATCCTTTACTTTAGCAAAGTGCTATAGGATTGGAAGTATGCCAATGCCAGCTCTTGGAGGATCTAGGAGAAGGTAAATAACATGTAGTCTCTAGGGGTGAAAAACACTAAGAAGCATTTTCCTGAGTTTCCTTTCCCTTTTATCTTCCCCAGATATGACAGGTTCTCATTTCACTATAGTACTACTTTTCCCATTTATTCTAAGCAAGCAAGCAAATTCTAAAAATCCTGGAACGGTAACCAGAACTACTCTCCTCTTACATTTAGAGATGTAAAGCAACTTATTGGTGAATGAAGCTTTTATTTTTTTTTTTTAATTCTGTCTATGTAAGATTGACAGCACCAGTCCTCCCATTGTGAAAATATAAGAAAACCCACTCTGTAAGAGCCATTGCAAGGAGGTTCAAGGAAAGGAAAGACCCAGCCTCCGGCCAGCAGCATGCACACTATGTACTGGGATAATATAGAGAGGACCTATATTAGGACAAAAGATGCTGTAAAAGCACTTAGGTCTCACATGTTGGATGCTCTGGACACACACCAGCTCTTCTAATCCTTGCATTTCACATGAGAGAAGCAAGTATTAACAAGCATTAACCTCCTGTTCTTTACTGATAGGGAACTGTGAAGCAAAGTGACTTGTCTAGGGTTACAGTCACCCAGTATCAGAGCTGAGATTAGCAGCTGTAGTCCCTTGTGCCTTCTACTCCATGCTGTACCTACCACCAATTTCCCCTCTGCTTGCTACGACACTGGAAAAGCCAGAAAACATCAGGGTTCTGCAACTCAATATGAAACCAAGTGCATGCTAAAAATAAATTCTCGATTACTTTTCCTCACTAGATATATTCTTTATGAGGTTGCAAATATTTTCACAGGCCACAGCTTGCTTTCATAAAGACACCAAGGTCCACATCTTGTATTAGTATCTTATGTCCCTGCTACAAGCCAAGACATGAAACTAAAAATCTCCGATTGAGTTTCAGAGCCTGAAGGAGACAAGACTTTGGTCTTTAAAAACAAAGAAGCTGAATACTAAATACAAGAATAATTTTGTTGATTGGAGAGGAACAGAGAGTTTGCATCCAGCAGCATTCTATCTATTCCCTTCATCATTTCTCCATCTGCATCCCATCATTACCACCTCCTCAATGAAAGATTCTGAATTCCTAACCTCAAATGACCCACTACATATCATATCAGAGATATGCATGCAGCTTATAAAAGCAAGTTTAGAATAATCCTAGGCTCTTTTCTTTCTTTTTAGTTCATTCCATTTACTCTTTCAGAAACCAAAACAGTAAAGAAGGCTTTTAGGGTGGGTGTTAACTTTGACTCAGGCTTTCTTCAGGTCCCTATACCTTGGCTGTACTGGTATCTTTTATATGTTTTCTTTATTATACCTCTAAGATAAGGGTTTTCCTATCCATCCAGATAGATAAACTTTCATGTCTAATTTTAGCTAGATATCTTGTATCTGAATTAATTCATCATTATATCTTTGATAAACACATTCTGGCTCCACTTTTGGTGATTCAAAATAGATATCAGACCATCACAGAAATATCATTTGCTTAGCCACTTTGACTACTCCTTCCATGCCTCCATCATCCTCCTTTTTTCATACTGCATCTAACATGAACTAGCTTCCTTCATTTCTTGAAGCTCCTTCTGTAAGCAATTTAGAATCTCTTCCTTGGCCTTTGTGGTTGAGTTCTGTCCTTGACCAGCCTTCAAAGCCTATCAAAGTTCTATCATCCACTTCTTAAATATCCAGGTAAATAATTCTGTGCTCTCATAACATTCCCTCTACACTGTTAATGACAGAGCAACATCATTGTTTTTCTTCAGCTCCTTCCTGAAGACTGTTCTATGCTGTGATGTTTGACAGCAGCTTGGACTTCCCCTTCAAAACAGCTGATTTGTGTTTTGGATTGTAAGCTGGATTTGTCCCATTCTTGTCCAGTGCCAGCACAGCAAGGACTTCTCAATGAGCAGTACTGTTGCTCTACTCTATTATGAAGACATCACTTAAAACAGCAAAAAAGACACTTTTTGCTATTATTTCTCCTTTCCACCTGGTGGACTATGCTACAACTTGTTATAAGGTACCTTTGCCCAAGCCCTAGGGAGCTTTAAAGAATAAGTCACAGAGCCCTCACTGAGGCAAGGCAGCTACATGCTACCTACAAATCAGGACTGTAACTAAAGGAATGGGCTGGCTCTGAGCAATGCCTGGAAAAATGCTGTTAAAGAAAGACTAACTGGCACAGAGAACACCAGGACCATGCACTACCAGATATTCCTGGCAAAATAACAAACACACCAGATCTGTAAAGAATGAAAAGCTGTCTCTTAGCCATTAGCAAAAATGGTGTTAAATACTAAAATTCTTGCCAGATGGATTGCCTGAAGCAGCCCGTCACTATATATCCCTGTGTGGGTAAGCAGCTACAACAATTAGGTCCTCTGGGGCAATACAAATGTATTTATTATCATAAAAGTGTTAAATGGAGAGAGATCTCTAGATGAAAGCTCATGTTGAAACACAAACTATTTCAGGTAAGCATTATAAATACAAAAAAAGACAGACTACCGAGAAACATTCTCCGATGCTCTAGGAATGGTAGCCCATTCACAGAGCTTCTTGTTTTGGTCAGGCAACAGAAGGTTTATTTATCAGCGCTTGTAATTAGGGGTGTAGTGGGGAACTAGTTAATAATTTATTTTTTATTAAATGGTGTGACATTTACATATAATGTACAACCTTGCTTAAACCTAAACAAGAAGGTTCTTCTTCAAAAGTCTGAATGGACCACTGGGTACCATCACACACCATTAGGTGATGTCCTAGAACTCTTACTGTACCAGAATTAGATTAGACATTCATTTGGCACTGGCTAGTTTTTAAGATGCACAACTTCAGGTGTGCACTCCAGCAAGATGTAAAATCCAGATGCAGTTATAGAGAAAGACACACACACAAATACATAAAAAACACCAGCAGAATCCCTGTTTGCTTCCTTTGCACTCAAGAGTTTAGCATTTTCTGACGCCTATGGGTAAGACATATGATAAAATGACCATGCCTGCTGAGAAGCTCAACTACTCCGTTTTACTACTTAATAGTTAATTATTACAAGAAAATCATGAGCATAATCCTAAAACTGTGGAACATGGCATGGATCAAGACACTTTGGAATTGGTGCACATGTCTAAGCAATTACCAGTCAGGTAGGAATCTCCATAAAGACACATAAGTCTTTAGTTCTCTTCTGTCCCTATGTCTACTAGTGCCCACAACTGTAAAACCCTCTTGAAATTTGGCCACAGAATCACACACCAAAGGAAATGGCTGCACCACAAATGGTATGGGCTAGGCACTGCCCCCAGCCTTGATGAACTCTGGGCTATCTCACAGTAACCCACAATCCCAGCAGATTATTCACAAGAAGCTAGCTATTGCTTTTGACCAATTCAGCTGACAGTTCACTACATTTCAAAGCTCTGGTGCATCAGCAAGGGATCTGTTGGAAATAGCAGACTGACAAAGAAAAGCCTCTAGAAGAAAAAACCCCTGGTGATTCCTCTTCCGTGCTACCACCCTACTTGCAAAATGTCCTTCCATACATATATATATGACTGAACATATGTGTAGCATGGAAGAGGTTAAAAGTTGCCCAGCCCAGGCTGACATGCTCTGTAGTTCTTTGACAGCTTTTTCTCTGCACTGTTTTCTATTGATTAAATAATCTCTATCAGATATTAAGCCCCTTGTTATTGGCACAGTCTATAAATTATTCAGAAGTTATATAAATTCTTATGGTGAGCATGAATTTTTAAGCCCTAATTTGGCACTGGGCCACAAGTTCTATATTTTTTTTTTTCCTTGCCTGCAAGAAAATATGCATGCATTAGATTTCTTTTTTTCTAAAAGACAATTTTAACTCCAGTTTCCATGTTTGAATGGAGATTATATTTGATTGCTCATTACATTTGGACATGAACAGATTGTGGCTCTTGGGGAAAAGAGATAGTAGAAGATTACACTGCTGCACTCTGCATCTTTGATTTGTTTGGGTTGAAAGGTGTTTTGAGTAGTGCCTTCATAGTGTGGCCAAAGTACTGCAGCAGCCATCCTATCTGGCACATGATATGGAATGGATCTAGCCAGAGGGATCCTCAGCACAGGAGGGGAAGAGCTGAGACAACACCCATCAGGTCACTGCTGCAATTCTGCTAGTGACCGTATACTTTGGAGTTTTCTTCTTCAGAGCTAAGTGGCCTTTGCTGTAACAACTAGGACCCAGAGATACATAACACTGCCTACCAAATTCTAAAAGAGAAGTTAGGCATTTGAATACACTGTTATTCTCAAGCTCCATCTCCCGTTGCTCATATCACAGAATGGTTTCACTATGGGCCTGTTTTCTCTCAAGCCCAGCCATCATGGCCTAGAAGGTATCCAAGCACATCAGGCAGTGAGCAGAAGACAAGTCAGGCTTTTGGGTAGAGCTTATTAAGACTGCATTGCACAGGGTGCAGCATTAATCATCACCACCACCTCTGTGCAAGCCAGGCTGGCATCGCTCCTGCAAATGCTGACACCTGCCCTTGTTGCAGCACCCGCTCCCCTTCCTGGCTTCTATCCAGCTCCTTGTCTCCAGCCCACCCTGAACTCAAAACTTCACATGCACTGGCTTCACTCCTACTGCTGACTGGCTTACCTTTGACTACACATGCTTGTAGTTCCAGACTGTACTAAAACATGTCAACAGCACAAGAAAAGGGGTCAAAGTAGCTGGTTACTAATATTTCTTTTTGTTCTAGTCAAGGCTCAGATAGAATGCCATTTTGCCTTCCAATCCTGTTTTGTTTTCTTTCCCTGTATTCACAGCACCTGACACCCCACAGCCTGACCACCAAGAAGGATACCTACCACAAAATTTATTTTCAGTGCTGGACCCTTGGAGCCACTCAAACTTTCTGAACCCTCCTTCTGCCTTTAGATAGGTTTCCCTGCAGATTGATTGAATGTCAAAGTCTTTGCCTACCACTAACAGAAGAACACATAGTGCCTTTTTTTTCCTCTTTCTTGTATCCTCTGGCACCTCACAATTAGTTCAACAAAAATAAACAGAATTACAGGAAAACCCTGCAGGAGAGGACTGGCAGCACAAAGGCCTCTGCAGACACCACCAGAGTTGTACGTCTTCAACTCCTGCTGTCAGCTGATCTTGTATAAGCCAGAAACATAAGTTGTGCATGGGTAGGAGGACATTTTAATTTTGTTATCTGGCTCATTGTGATGCACCTTCACCTCTGTAATCAGGAGGTAGTGTGTTGTGTACATTGCAGTGAGGCTTGGGCACTTGCCCAGTGATAGCATTGTACTACTGAATGATGAGAAAGGGACTTCTACTTGGAGAAGATGCTGATGAATGCATGGCACACTTCAGAGAACAATAGCCTGGCATCCACTCCTTCTCTCAAAACAGATTCTTGCTTAAAATGCTGATCAAGCTGGACAAGATAGAGATTTAAAATAAACGTTGCCAAAAATTTGAAAATTTGAAATCTTAAATGTGAAGATTTGAAAATTAATCAGTATAAATCTAGACACAAATATCTGTATGCACCTAGAAATAGAAATTTACAGATATATATATAGATACAGATATAGATATATAAACATGGATGGAAAGGCAATAGAGAATTATCATTATAAACATCCGAAAGAAAACACGGAGTGGTCCTAGTATGGTATTTTTCTGTTTTATTTTCTGCTCCCCACCAACCCCCTGGCAATTTAAACTAAATAGCTAATCAAATGAGATCAAAACAGGTAATGCTACCCCTGTTGGGGGTTCTGCAATAGAACCGTATCAGTTAGCTTTATCCCCTCTGGAATGGCAAGTTCCATCTACTGTGGACTGTATGATAGCACTTAGTTTGCTATGCTAAAAGCTCCTCCAACAGTGGGACAATTGCTTTTCTATGATCAAAACAAAAGCTAACTGTACTGCATAAAACACAGTAAATGAAATGCAGTAAATATACATAACAGAGATTTAAGAATAAAGCATAAGATTGCTTCCTAGAAAACATCCGAGCCAGTCACTTCTTTCATGAAGGACTGGGCTTTGCATGTTTCCTCTTCTTTAATCTTCAACAAGTCTGCTAATGAGAACCTCCTGCTCATTCACAGTGGTAGTGCTGCTAACAGTGTATGAACTCCACCTTCCTCTCCAGTCGCTACACAAACACTGTGTAGGGTCAGTTCAGGAAAGACCTTTTCTATACACAGCACAGAGAAAATAGGACCATCACCCAGGTTCACACAGTTCATATGCAATGCAGAAACTGTGTGACCAAAGGAGTGTGTCCCCTCCGACAGGCATTACAGAACATACATAAACTTTGTTACCATCTTTGTTACTGACTTGCTCAGTCCCTTAGTTCATTAGTACATGTCCCATTCCTGGAAGTGTCCAAGGTCAGGTTGCATGGGGCTCTGAGCAACCTGATCTAATCAAAGGTGTCCCTGCCCATGGTAGGCAGGTTGGAACTAGATGATTTAAGGTCCCTTCCAATCCAACCCGTTCTGTGATGATTCTATGATTTACATTACCCTAAAATTCCTGACTATCTGAACTTCATTACTCAAAATGACTGGTGCACACACAGGTTTTGGTAGCTCACTGATCATGTCCTGTACCAGGCCACTTTGACTCATTCCTGATATTTAAAATTGGAGGATGATCCCCCTTCCTGGATGTTTTGTCTATTAACATTATATGATGGGAGAGAGGGAGGCATTGATTGTCTATAGCTATTTCTAAATTATCTATTACTGTGGACTCCCAACCTTGCTTGAAGGCCATCAGCGTCATCGTACAACAAACACAAAATAATTCACCTGTCAGTAATACTGCTCGTTTAGCCAACAAAATGTATATCTGAGGTGGTATATCAGCACACTTACAGAGAGCCTCAGTGCAACCATGTTTTCCCCCACGCTCCTAGATCTATAGTCCGCAGTCTTGCTAAATAAGATAACTCAAAATGCTGGATAAAGAGCATATAGAGCATTAAATCTTAGATCTCATAGCTTTCTCCATCTCTCCAACCATCTTGGCAAAAAGAATCCAGCTAAAACAAACAGAGAAAGACTGCTTGGCTAACACACATATGCTAACAGATTTTTATTATTATTTTTTAAAACTCATTTTCAGTGTTAAATAAACTGTAGAAAAAGGATTTGATTCATGGTTGCATTAGGAATCTACTCAACCAAAGCCCCTTGTCACAAATTAAATCATAAACTAAAAGTCAAACATGATTTGTGAAATTAACATTTATCGAGGAAATACTCCCCAGCGCTGCATTGTGATTAGTCTCTGGCTTCTGAAATATCACCCATAATTCATGAGCTCCTCTGAAACCATGCCACTGCTGTTACTGCTGAGATGGCATGCATGATGGAAAGGTGCTGCCACCACCAGAGAGCAATCCCTTTTTTGATGCTGGTGATAACCAGAGGTCACCATGTCTATTACTTGGGAAAGTACATGCACACACACTTCTCAGCCCCCACACACTTGTAACACCTCACCCCTCCACAGGCACTCTCTTCCATGTCTCAGATTTATCCAAGGCCACAGCTGTTTCTAATTCTGAACATGGAGGCTTGGCAGGAGCTCTGCATTGTGCCCTTTCTTTAAAATAGTGACTAATAAAAAAGGAAACATAATTAACAGTCATTGGTTCTTTCAGAGTCAGTGTCTTTCAGCAGAGGGATCTGGTACCTTTTCAGGGGGATTCAGACAGCTTAATCTTACAGGCGAAGGAGGTACAGCACAAAGCAGACTTGCTGATTGTTAAAGGCTAAAAGGTCACTGGGAAAGCATGCTTTGGAGCCCAACATTTTTAGAAGCCAGGATATCCAGATACAGCTTAAAGATATGAGATGCTTTTCTTTTCAAGGTGATCTTCATCAGGAAGATATTTTCCTGCCAGGAAATGCAGTATTTTTTGGAAATAATGGTGTAACACCATCCCCACTGCTCTAAGCACTAGATATTTTTCACAAGGAGTAGAACAGCCCCCAAGTCTTTTTGAGTAAAGAAGGAGAGCTGAGTTCAGCTGCTGGCTGCACAGGCATCTAGAGCATTAATAAAACTTCAGCACCTCTAAAACACACCCCCTCATGGCCTTTCTTCTGCATGTATTCATACATTGTCACTGCTGCTAAAGTATACTACACCTATCTGGAACACATCAGCTCTATGCTATGTTTATGTTAAGTGTGTGCATACCTAAGATTACACAACATAGAAACAAATAAAGATCACAAAGAGGAATATTTTCTCCATCTCAATCAAAAGAAAGCCTTGGGCCTCATCCTACCCCCCATTAAACCAGAATACAGAGGAACGTACTCTCACCAACGGTGCCTCTCTTTTCAGGATTAAAGGAAAACTTACTCCCTGTAAAGCCTGATTTTCCACTGCTACCCTTCTGCACACAGAAAAGGCTGTGTTAGATCTGGGCCTCTGTCCTCAGCTGGGGTAAACTGTGCTTCATGGAGCCATGACCATTTATGCTACTGAGGATAGAGCACTGAGCATGCAGCTCTGAGAACACCTGAGCCAGCCTCCAACCAGTGCCTGCGCGAGTTCTTTCTGGCAACTGCATTTCACTGTGGATGGCAGGCTCTGCCCCAGAGGAGCGTGGGGAATCCAAAAGAAATTACTGCCTGCTCTACTAAGCTAACCCTTAGGCAAAGAGGTCTCACTTCTCAGAACAGGAATTCATTGCTCCAGTAACAAGACTGGCTGAATAGTCCATAAGGGACTGTTACCTCCATTCAACACACTTTCTTTAGATAAACAGTCATTCCCTTCTTGTGTTGTGACATTAAAAAGAAGTCACCAACGGATAGTGGCTTTTAAAAACTGTTTAACCTTCCTTTAACCACTCTCTTCTACTTGTAATAACCTGTTAAAAGCTGAAAATAACACTAAGTTCCCTACTGGGTCACCATTTTCCATTTGGAGAACATTGATTTTTTTCCTGTCGCACCAAGATTAATGTGGCCTGTTTGTTTGACAACAGATCCACCATATCTAGTGCCCTAAATCAAGCTAAAATGCTTGTCTGTGGACAACATCCCTGTCTAGCACCGGTAATGATTTTGGGGGAAAAAAATCTTAAAAAAAAAAGCTTTGCTATATAACTGTTACTACTGAACCATCAGGAGATTTCACAGGGCCTTAAAACCAAAAAATTGTTATTGATGGGGAAAATTTAAAACACTTTCTTAATGAGAGTTGAGGCTTTCAATGAAAACTATTAGGCAAAGGAGGTTATCCAAATTATCCACTGTAAGTCTATTACAGCTTTGATCCAAAATGGTTCCAGATCTTACACGTACAAACCTTCCTTCTCTTTTGCTATTTGATAGAAAACATTGGATTGTCCTCTCTCCTCCATTTTAAGTAAAAAAAGAAACAGCATATAAGTAAAGGTTCACTCCAAAGAAGACACTGAGGTGCTGGAGCACGTCCACAGAGGGACAGCAGAGCTGATGAAGGGTCTGGAGCACAAGTCTTATGAGAAGTGGCTGAAGGAGCTGGGGCTGTTTAGCCTGGAGAGGAGGATGCTCAGGGGGGACCTTATCGCTCCCTACAACTACTTGAAAGGAGGCTGTAGACAGGTGGAAGTTGGTCTCTCATCCCAGTTAACAAGTGACAGAATGAGGGGAAATGGCCTTAAGTTGCACCAAGGGAGGTTTGGATTGGATATCAGGAAAAATTTCTTCACTGAAAGAATGGTCAGGCATTGAAACAGGCTGTCCAGGGAAATGGTGGAATCACCATCCCTGGAAATGTTCAAAAAACATGTAGAGGTGGCACCCAGGGACATGGTTTAGTGGTGAGTATGATGGCACCGGGTTAATGGTTGGATGATGATGTTAGATATGTTTTCCAACCTTAATGATTCTATGAAAGTACAGAGAAAATTAGAAAAGCCAGGGAAAGAATGAGTGTTCATTCCTCAGCCAAGTACCAAATACCACACGGACACCAGCAGAGGGTGAAAACACACCTGTTCCATTCTTTCTGAAATGTTACCAAGTTCCAAAACCCTGATCTCCCTCCCTTCCTTCCTCCTTCCCTTCCCCTTTCTCTGGCAAAAGCCAGTAATACCTACAAATATTTTTTATTTTCGTAAACATCATGCAGCTTTAAAACGTGGGGATGTTCTATCAACTTCAGGATGGCTATTTCCCGCTCCACCTGGAAGAAAGAAAAAGAAACACAGAAAGTTAGAAGCTTGGTCTTAGAATACATTAGATATTGTCACACATTTTCTTCTCATTTATTCATTTTCCACTTCTCTTTATATGCAGAGGATATGGAAAATTATAACAATGCATCTTATTTAGCACTCACGTAACTTAAGAAAAATTCAATTTATTCAGTCTCAGCACTCCCCGCCCTGCAGAAGAGAAAACCAGTAAAATTTCAAGGTTGAAGGAAAAGTCCCAAATCTACAACAGAAAATTAGCTGTGGGAGTTAAATGAGCATTCAAGGCTGCTCCTGCCTCACAATCCAAAGCCAATGACATATTCTCAAAGCACAGAAACTCTTAAGATGTCATGCAGGGCTCTCCTGACCTTCCACATCCATGCTGCAATATGTATTGCATACTCAACTAATATACCCATCCTGAAGAACTTGCCATGTATGCAGGGGAGAAGACAAATAGGAATGTGATTTTATAGCTGCAGAACTGAGACACGGAAAGGGAAAGAAATACAAGAAGTGACAAAAGAAGCACAAGGCACAACAAGAAATTAAACCAGCTTACTGGAGATGCCAGTGTTCAGAGCCTAAAGCGTAAGACTGTACTTTCTCTCAATTCCCAGTCTGTCCAAGTATGGCTACTTCTAAGAGCATGTCTTCAACACGGAGTTAACAAGTTGTGACTAAGTCCCTGTAATTAGTGCAAGCCTTGTTCTCACCCAAAATTCCTATCGTGACTGCTAAGGGTATTCTTTAGAGATGGAGTCAGTGCAATTCCTCAGCTCCTGGCAAAATTGCTCTGCTGCTCGAAACCACTGTAACCACTCTGATTTGACCTGGGCTGAGTGGAAGGGAGTTAATGTAGCACTGCGGAGACCACAGATAAGTGAAATAAACTCTGCAACAACACAGTCGGGCACAACAAATTTCTAGGAATCCACAAAGGCAGGGAAAAGACCTAAAGAAGCAAACAAAGATAACTAGGTAGGGTTTTTTTCCAGTCCTTCAAACAACTGATTGCCCTGGAACTGCTATATTAACAAACAAAACATGAGCAAACTACAAAACCATTCCTTACTATCTTCCTTGCAGGGATCAGACAAGTAATTAGGAACTTGCCCCAGTACACCTTTAGTTCTCCATGTCCTTTAACTTCCTGAGAGAACATCCTCTGCTAAGCCTGAACAAAGACAACTTTACCTGAATGTCAGTAAGATACTCTGCAGGAAATTAGAAAAGTGGTAGTTTTCAGTACTGTGCAGAGGAGGAGGATTTCTCAGCATGCTGGTTATCACCCCAGATCTCTCTTCCTCTACAGCACCACATAAAACCAGCAAAAGCAACTCTTGCACTACATCATCCTTAGCCTTCCTCACGTATCAGGATGGAGGAAAGAGTATTTGTACATGTGCCAATCTAAGTCTTTCAAAGACATCCCCCCTCTGCAGAGTCAAAAGTCATCTGAGAGATCCACTTCCACACTTGGGATCTCTGGAAATAACTCCTTCAGAGAAGTGGGGAATGCATTTAAACATGTGCGCACAGAGTTCAGCACTGCCAGAACTGCTACGAATTCAGTGATACACAGCACTTGACAGTGACAGCTCTGTAGGCGTTAACTTACTCATGACCAGCACTTTGATGAAAGCCACTTACAAAAACAGGAAACAAAAGTTGGGTAGATTTCAACTGTACAGCTATTCCAACAGAAACCCAAGGGGTAGCTAGTTTATTCCGTTTTTGTCTCCTCTTCAAAAAGACCTGTTGCTCTTCTCTCTTACAAGATAAGCACTGGGCTTGTTCAACACTATAACTGATAAAAGTTGGATTTGCTTCAAAAATAAGGAAAAACAAAACAGAAGGAGCACCCACTCCCATAATACTCTTACAATAGTACTGAGGTTCGCCATTAGCAGCACTAACTCCAACAAAATTCCCTTTGGATGGGGAAGACCAAGTATTTCATGGGGAATGTGACCATTGCACTAGCTATGACAAGGATCATCCAACCATGTTCTCCCTCCTGGAGGATATCCTGCCTATGTAAGATAAAATTCCATTCGATGGGCTGTCTAACTGCATTGGTGACTCACTTCTGAAAAACCTCTTGGTTGGTTCACTGGCAACAGAAGTTCACACCAAGTGAGTGATGGATGGCAGCATCCAGTCAGGGTCCTTGCTTGGTTACTGTCCTAAAGCATGAGAACAGGCAGTGACTTATGACTACCACTTGGACGAGGGGATTCAGCTACAGCACTGCATGGCCTACGTTCAATAATAGACAATCAGAGTAGAAAGGAAATATCTGCTTACTACCTACAGATTCACTCTAGAAACCAATTAAAAAAGAAATAACCTGAGTTACTTTACTTTCATCATTTTAAGTGTGCGAGTGTGGAAAGTTCTGTGCATATTTTTCACTTCTTGGGAACTAAATCCTGAGAGGAAATACAGTTTTGGAGGTCTTGATTTCAACCTCAGGGACGTAGGAAGTATCTGTCTTGATGTGCCTGGCAGCATTTCACTGCAGTGTATTCAGTTCAGTGGTGTGTTGCACCACTCTGGCGCAGGCAGCAGTCAGGTTTCCACAGTCTGCTACCTTTTCTATCTGTAAACCAAGGACAAAACTAATCTACTCATCTCAAGTAAGACTTTGTATAATCCTTCAGTGGAAGGGCATTTATGAAGGAAAAGTGTCATTACTGTACTTCTTGTAGTCCAGGACTTTACCCCAGGTAGAGGCACAAGATAGTAATGCTTGTAATTACTTTACGATCTAGAGATCCCCAGCTCTCTAAACAGCAATCTAGTAAAGATCATCCTCAAAAATCTTATAGCAGTGTTCTGCCTCTTTTCCCTCTGAAAGAAAAACAACAGTTCACAGAAATATGTAACAAACCACCTTCTCAAAATTACTACTGCAGTCACTACTGATGGGTGACTCTCCCGGATCTTGTTCATTTTTTATATCCCCACAGAGAAGCCAGAAATTGATATGGCTGGACATGGACTGTAGATCTCAATAGTGATGTCACCGATGTATGGCTCAGGAGGACCTAGCAGCTATTGTGTCATTAGGAAAGGACAGGTATCTTAACTCGCTGGCAAAATAAGAGATGCCAGAAATAGCAGCTTTGCCTTTTTCCCCAGAGCTTTGCCGGCCCCTGGCATGCCCTTTTTGCGCAGCCCTGTGCTTGCAAGCCATGGAACGCTGTCCAGCTCCGAGCTGGCAAGGACAGGGGAGTGGAGAAACCCTGCAGGGGTGTTTGCTTTAATGTACATGCAAATATCAGAAAGCAGGACAAGCTCAGAATAGCCTGTCTAGAGAGGCTCAGAGTTTGTGATAAACAGGAAACATGGAGAAACATTTGCTTAATAGTTAAAAGGGAAAGGAATAAAGTGAAGCTTTCCTGTCACACAAAAGCCAGATCACATCACAGGGTCCCAACCAAAGCCAGGGTTACCTTATGCCATGGTAGGTTACTGACTGCATCTTGAAACTGGGGGAAACAGCTGTGAAAGGCTGTGCAGGGCAAATGGAGTTGCATTGGTAACACGTAGCCGTGTGAGTACCATGCAGGGGCCAATTAGAGGTTTTAAAAATCTAGGCAGGAGGCTGATTTGACAGGATGCTCCAGTGATTCAGCTAATGACAAAGTGCAACACGGGGGCAACGCAACCCTTAGAGGGATACATGCAATATTTTGCATCCCTTTCCTCCATCTCTACTTCACTCTTACTCTCACTCAGAGGAAATCACATCTCTCTGGTTTAAGCCCACCTTCTTGGCACAGTTTTCACTGGCAACAAGTGCTCTGCTGTCTTGCCTTTCGACTCACAGGCACACAGGGTGCTAACTCAGAAGACAAGGAGGGTAGGTCAAGGGAGGCTGACAGCTTGTCTCAGTGAAGAAAGTTTCCTTCTTTCTTGCATTCATTTACTCAATAACAATTGGGTCACTCATGACCCATGTGCTGCTTGAAAACTGAGGCTCACAGCTGTCTCATATTACTAGGTTGTATTTTATCTACCAAACCTGTGCAAGCACTATGCAACAACCATTACCAGCTTTTTCTCAAAGAACACCTACAGGCAAAAAGCTGGGGGACAGCAGATGACATTTCTCCTCGGAAGCTTTGAAGTTCACCAGCAGCACACCAGAAAGCCCTCTTGTTCTCCACTGACTCCAGTAGCTCCCATATTGCTCAAAACACTTGAGAAGCAAGTCTGGAGCTGCAAAAGTGTCGAGGGGCAGTAAAGCCCTGCAGGCTGCAAATGTGTCGAGGGGCAGTAAAGCCCTGCAGGCTGCAAATGTGTTGTGCTGTTTTTCCTACTCACAGAGCAAAATGGTGGAGGGATAGTAGGAGTGGTAGGTTTTCCTATGAATATCAAGCTCTCTCTAATGTTGACACTACTTTGTTTTGAAGTAACTAATAAATACTTTTCAGAATGCATGGCTGTCCCTCAGTTACTAGAAACTCATCCAGGACATGAACTTTTTCTGAATTCAGAATTATTTAGACTCAGGACGAACTTCAAAGGATGCAGAGATTTGTCTGCTCGACTAACTCCTCAGGCTAGAACTCAGGTTGGAAACCTTGTACCAAAGCACCTACTTTCTCCAGTATCTGGCCTGCTGTGCAGTAATTTGCATTTCCATGATGAGAACGCAGAAAGCAGAGTAAATTACCCTGATACTTCCTGAGCTTAAGAGGCAAAACCAAAGGTATCACATAGGAATAAACTAATATTAGGTTCTCTGAAAATTCTGTGTTCCTGCCATAACAGAAATATCACAGCAGAAGACCTGGGATTTTATTAATCTGGTACTCATACTTTCACGGTATGTGGGACTGAAAGTTAAAAATGGTGAAAAACGCCTGGCTTTGGTGAAGACCATCTTGGGAACCTGTTTACTCTAGCCCATAATCACAGAATAAATAGGCTACTCCTGAAATCAGAAGAGAACAGCATTAAAGTTGAAATGGCTTTATATAACAAGAAGCTGTAGGGCCTGTATGTCCTGCAGGGCCATTGCTGCTGTGGGGTTATCATTCTTCCAAACAGACTAAGCCATTACCAAATGTAAGCAACACCACATTGTACCAACTGCATCCTTAATTTCAATGGAAGCATAAATAGAGTAGAAGTGGAAAACACATCAGGTTTTAAATGATTAAACATTAAAGTATCTTCCTCTGCAGCTCTGAATTTGGCTGACTTTTTACTTAAAATGACCTTTCATTACATTTATTCAAAACTTCTTCAGCAGGCCATTATGGAAGAAAATGGAGAGCTATGGAAGTTGTGCATCTATGGAGAGTATTTCTTGCTGCTATTGTAGTCATTAACCTCACATTTCTGAATATACTGAGCCAAATTCAAAATGTATTGAAGTCAACAAAGGACATCAATTAACTTAAGTGGGCTTTGAATCAGACCTTCTAATGATCATTAAGTGGTATTGGGAAGAAATCTTCTTTTACACAATTTTGACTAATTAAATGTTTTAACATGTATATAGGTTTTCTGTTAAGTACTAGTAATTACAAGAAGATTCTACAAAAAGTGGATAAATGAGGGGGAAAACTAGACTTAGATCTCCATAGAATCAGACAGCTAGACAATGCTGTACAAAATACTTACAACAAACAGACAAAATTATGGAAAAGCTGAGCAATTCCCCATTTTACTGAGAGCTCTATTATGGGCTCATTCTACCACAATTTTTGTTTGCATGTTTATTTCCCCATAAACGAAAATGAAAATAGGTATGTGTGAGAAGCAAGTGAGATGCATATTTGACTTTAAAATTTGCATGTGCAGACTTCTATACCATGAAGTTTTAGGAAGGAAATTTATTTTCCACAAACTACTATTTTAACAGATGTCATTTTCTACTTGTCTTTTTCCATAGGCCTTTCAGCATTTTTCCATAGTCCCTTCAAAACTGCAACTCTAAACCTCCACTGGATTTCAAAATTTAGCATAAAGTCTGAGAGTATGAAGTTGGCTGGATGAATACTGTGATAATTTCCTTGGAAATCCTTTCTGCTGGTGCCAACGTGCCTCCACAACAGGATTCTTGGCCTGGCCTGGCATATAGATTCCAAGGTCTGGAAGTGACAGAGTTTGGATTCTACAGGTTATATAACCATGGGAAATCCTACCCAGGAATGTCACGGTTTAAGTCTGTAGCTAACACCTGCAGTGTTCCTCAGGGCTCTGCCATCAGCTACCAAGTAAATATGGCACTTTGACTTATCCGCAGCGTATGCTTCTTTAAGAAGCATCAGGGCTTCATGCAAGAGACACTGATGGGAGCTGACAAGGAGTGGATTTATTCATTCAGCACTTGAGATTATCTGCTGCCCAGTGGTACACAGCTAACAAGTGACTGACATGCAAGTCTCTGCCAGCAGTCAGCAGAATTGGCCCCTTACACTGGAAGGCAAATAGCCTCCCTGTGCCTCCTGTCACCTTCAGTGAGTGCCACATCCTGGCCGCCATCACCGAGTAGTGCAGGACACAGGACACAAACCAACAGCCACTCTTCAGGAGAAATAACGTGATCTTTGACCTGCCTTTCTTTTTTCCTCCTTATCCTGCTTTTTAATATTAATGCACGCTGTGCTTTCTATGACTCGAAGCAGAACGTGTGCACATTTTTTTTCTTTTCCCTTTTATTTTCTTTTCTTTTCATTTAATTTCTCTTCTTTTATTTTGGAAAAAAGTAACTTACATGCTCCCAACCTGGTGTTTATGAGAAACCCACCACCCCCAATCAGCAGCCACAGCCAAGCCTCTGTGAACACTAGTATCTACTGCTCCAAAGTAGTACGCTCAGTCCCTCTCATGTGATTAGTCCTCCATGCTATGTGAGACCTACAGTGCTCACTCCAGATTTAGAACTTCAAGTCTAGTTCCCCCAAGCAAAGCTGTAGGTAGTACTCATCTGCAACTTTTCTCCCCTGAAGGACCCACAAACTTTTGGTGGGCTTGTTTCAGGTATATATATGTTAAAAAACGCAAGAGCAGGCCCTGTGCAGGAGTGCAAGAAAGCAGTGCAACTCCTAATTAATTTTGCCCCAGTAGAAGTTACTGCTTCTGGAGATAGAAGGTATAGTCCTGAACATTTAATGCGTTTTGTGGACTGCTATGCTAAGCTACAGAAAAAGTCACTACACACAGAGGAGAAATAAGCTGCAGAATTAAGGGGTACAGAGAGTTCAGCTTCAAGTAATACAGGTGCAGAGCTTCTTGTATTATTTGAGACATCACAGATTTAATATGGGCAATACCAAACACAACACTGGAATGCTGGAGACAAAGAGTGTGTGAAGAATGCAGGAGACACTGAATCCCATTAAGGGAATATGGGCAAGCACAAAGGAGGCAGTATAGCACAGCACAGCATAATGTTCTGCCAAAAATATAGTGGGGAGCTTCTGAGAACATTGGTTGAGGATACGATAAGGCAGAGGGATTCTCAGGAGCATCTAGGAATGGGACTGAGACAGTGGAGTGATGCTAACAGTACCAGGGACTGGATCCTTAAGGGAGTCCACCATCAGTAGGAAGAGAAATTTAAAAGCACAGTTTTGGAAAAGCTTCAAAGGATAAACTCTCCACCATTTCCTATGTGTCTCAGCCTGCCTCTTTCTCCCTCTTCCTCTTTTTCTCCATTAGTCACACTGGCCTTATTTAGCTCTTTGGCATTGTCTTACACAAATGTCCTTTACACTTTCTCTAATACTCTGCCAGAAGCAATCAATGGCATTCCTGCTATTTCTTTCTCTACATCTTTCCTTAGTGGCCATCTCTGGTTCCCTAAGAAATAAGGCAGGTAACAAATGCTCCAGGAGAGGGCAGAGTAGCTGGAGCTCAGCTACTCTGAGATTGGAGAAAAAAGGCCAGACTCCATCTCTGCCCTGCCCTTCTCCATAACAAGCCTAACAACATCATTAATTTCAAAGAGAGGAAAACAGATAATATAATTTTTTGTGATTCTACTATATTCTCCTATCATTCCCTTTTGGGTGTCCCTTGACTCTTTAGAGGGATGTTTGTATATTTTGTCAATTAGGATCTCTTTTCAGTTGAGCTAATAAACTCAGGGAGATACTAACAGTTTATACCTAGAAGGGATTCTCCAGACCAATAGTCCATCACAGCTGGCAGTGACAGAAACAGAGACTGAATCAACCCACAGCTCACCCCTTGGTTTCCAAAATACGCTGTTGAATCACAATTACACCTCTCAGAGGTACATGGTCCCAGACAAACAGCAGCATGGACCTCGTCTAGGAACTGTGAAAAGGCCAAGGGCAACACAGATTTACAAAGTTCATGTTTGCACTTTGCTTTGCAGTAAAGAAGGAGCCTTGAGGGGAGGCCTGGTAGCTGCAGGGAGAGGAATCAACAGCTGACTTTCTGCCAAACTGTGAAGCCAGTGCCCAAACAACCCTTCAGCCCAGTTTTTCTACCACAGCAGGTCAGCAACACTTTCTGTCACCCTGCAGCATGAACAGCAGCTCCTGCCTGATGTGCACCAGCTCTACATTAGCACTTCTACTTCCCATCTAAGGGACACTGATCTCAAGAACTACTCATTCTTATTTGTGATGCTGAAATTAGTCTCCTTTGTCCATAAAAGTGCTTCTGCCCACAGTGTGTCTCTACAAAAACATGACCATATCTGGTGTGTCTGTAATGACATGAACCAGTGCTTCCATTCCAAACATCCCTGCCCATTGATCTATATGTGGGATTATAAGTTTTTAATGCAGATCCATCTCAACCACAAGCATGTCTTTTTGTATCTTGCAAGACAGGGCTGAGCAGCATGGGAAATCAGCAGTAACCACTCAAACATCTTCATCCCTGGGCTACCTGTTTGGATGTAGCCAACAGCAGATGGGCTCCAAGCCTGTTCTCTCAGCTCTCCGGTAACTCACACAACAAAATTAGCTTTGTGGGCTCAGCCTCAGTCCCAGATGAGGAGTAAAGTATTGGTGGACAGTTAAACAGCTATTGTAAAACCTTCCCCTCCTTTCACCTACTGCACCTCAGTTTGGACAAATGGCACAAGCTTTGAAGATCATGCTAACGCTGACACAACAGCTTTGCCTGTGGTGCCTGTCACTTCTTCCATCGCATCAGGGATACAGCAAAGATAGCAACACTGTCTGGGAGCTTTCCATTGCAGTCTAATATGCAAAAGAATGGGTAATAAGGCAGGAATTGTAGTACAAAGCAAGAGGCAGCAAGAGAGAGGAGATGGGGAAATAAAATTGCCTATTTTTCCTCAGCCTTGAGGCTGCCTGTATTCATTCCCTGCCTCTCCTCAGGTTCAGCCTGCAACAGAAGACATTACAGCAAGACTTGTACTCCCCTCAGCGAAGACAACATCTTCCTCTGTTTTGTACAAGCAACAGAAGCTGCAGAAAATTAGTCGATTGCTGCCATCAGCATCCAGGATCTCTCACAGCTGGGAGTTAAGAGATCAAAGACAGCAACGAAGGAACATTTTGTTCCTCAGTTATTTTATCTCTGCTCTTCTCATATCCTTCCCATCACACACCAGTCCTTTATTGCTGGAGGTGCTGATGACATCTTGCAGACTATCGACATCAATATCAGGATCAAGAAATCTCTTGGCAAGCAAAGTTTATAAACAACATTGTAAAGACAGGTTCTCAAGCATCTCAAAACAGGTGATGGGGATAAGCTAAGTCATTCCTTCTCTACACTGTTGAAACCTACTTAGAAAATGAGGACTTGGACATCTCTGCCCATATCCAGCATATGCTCTGGAGCCAAATACGATCATTTTCCACATCTATATTATGTTTTCCAATACATTATTCAGTTTGGTCAGACTTTCAGAAGTACTTGGCATTGGCTTATCTCTTCATCTCAAAGTCCATGGGACTCTTACTACTAATTGAAACCAAAGACAGCCAGTAATGATCAGTAAATTCCATCTTTGAGTTCTAGGTCTCTAGAGATGGGGCCTGTAATATGAGGCCTGTCTTGCTATTTATGAATCCACGCCTCAAACATTACTTCTCAGATCCTGCACTATTTATTTCCGAGCCTTTTTGAGTTCTAATGGTGAATTCTTCAGCTTCACCATACTAAACCGTAGCCAAATGCATTCCCTACCCTAAAACACATCATCTTTTCCACACAGTGGCAATCACTTCTGCAGTATAGAAATCTTCTTCTTGAATTACCTGTGTCACTGCAAAACAACCTATATTTTTATGACAAGTGGTATATTGCACCGCAGATGCACCCACCAACATAGCATTATTGCACAGAGATCAGGAAGAGCAAAGAAATTAAGGCATTTAAATTTGAGGAAGGTGGCATTTTTATTATTTCTGAAGATGTTGTTGGGGGTCGTGCACCTTCAGAATAGTCATCTTAAGTGCCATTGTTTGAGTCTCTTCCCGTTCCTTCGTATCTGTCCTATGCCTCATATCTAATACAGAGTTCGCAGCTATTTGGCTTCTGACAAAGAGCAAAAACAGGATGCAACGCCTTGGTAATAAGGTGAAAACACAGTGCTGAAGAAAGTGGTAACGACTCAAAAATTATATAGAGGAAGCAACAGGAAAGTTTCAATGATAAGCAAATTAGGTTAATTCTCTGAAGACAATGGACTTAGCTGGACACACTTACTCCAGTTATTCCTGAAAGTGGCAGAGCATGTGTTCAAAAAAAAAAGACAAAAATTTGAAAATTTGGGTTCACTTAAATCATACCACCTTGGGCCTGTACACCTTGGGATGCTTTGGCACATATACAGGCATCCTGTTTTCACAATCTAATTCAAACTCCCTTGCACTTGCCAAATACTTATAATAACACTTACATGTGCAGATTTAAAAGTGCTCATAAACAATTTGTTGAGAAGATGGCAGGCTAAATTTGAAACCAGCAATATTTGAAATGGACAGCTGGGCTAGATCTACCCACCCCCCCCCCAACTTTTCAGCATTTTCTGCCAGAGATCACATTCATCAGTCAGCTGAACTTTGTTCCCAGATGTTTGGAACATGTGAAAAACAACCTGTGAATCACGGAGTTTTCCAAGACTCAGCAATATGGTCACAACAGAGTTTTGGAATGAAAAGGCAAGGGATGCTGTTCATGTCATCCTCTCTACAGAAAGGAAAACCAATTACATCTCACTACAGAAGACATAATCAGCTCCCTTCTTTCCAATGGAGAAAGCCTTTCCCTCCATGAAAAGCTTATAGTGCCTCCTACACAAATATAGGACAGACAAAAACCCAACTAAAATCTTGCTGAGACAGATGCCATGCTGAGGAAACACAGCAGTAGTCTCAGATATGAGGAAACAGTGCCTGTACTGTGAGGCTCACATGTTGAATCCTGGCTGATGCAAACATATTTGGGAGGAAAGTAGCACAGAGATGCTCTCCTTGCCCCATATAGAACTCAGTGACTCTGGATGTAAAACCTCAAGACATTTAGGGATAGCTGATCATTACATTAACACGTATATGGTGGCAGGGTGTGCAGAGTGCGTCCTTCTGCTGTGTAATAGGGATTTGTGTGGGGTCAGAAGTTTCATTTGCATCCTGCCTCCTACTCTTTAGCTCATTCCTGCACCAAAATGGTAATAATCCCTATGCACAGTTCCTCCTCCAAGAAGGAAATGTGCACTTCATGTATGGTAGTTGCCTTCAAGGCTTTGTTGCTAGACACCATGGGACAGCAGGGCAGCACTTTCTTTTAGCTGCTCTCTGCTGGACATGCTTTGCCAGGTCCAAGGAACTGTGGTGAACTAAAGACTTCTGCAAAACATCCTGGCAGGGTACTTAGGAAAGCTGATCAGAAGTTTGCCTCAATCCTGTCTCACATTTTGTCTGGAACACAGACAAATAACATTGACAAGTCCCTTTTGTCAGTGAGAGCCCTAAAGTCATTGCTGGGTGGCACTCAGAGAGAAAGGTTGTGACAGCAGTTGATATGGAGTTGTGGTGATTTTAGGAGGTTATCTCTCTTCTCTGCAGAGATCTACATAGCCATTAAACAGAGCTGAGGCAACTTTCCCTTCCTTGGTAACAGTCTTACTCCATCCCAAGTGGACAACTTGAGGGTTATCTAGAGTTTTGTCATGTCATTTGGTATCATCCTGCTGCCCACATGTTCCTGTATTTAGAGTAGGGCAATGTTACACATCCAAACTGGGAACCTGTTCTTTATTTTAGAGTGTATTCCTTATGCTATCACAGAAGTCACACAAGAACAACCACATTCTGTCAAATCCTAGAGACTGTGAGAGTTTTTTTTCTGACTATTCCTCTTTTGGTTTTGCATTCTTATGCTTGCTAACATTTCCAAACTTAACCTTTTCTTCTTTTTTTGCTAAGGCAGAAATGATTTTCCTGGCAATTTTCCAAACATTTTTCATTTTCCCTTCAGGGTGGCTGGGGACTTGGAACTTGTAGAAAATGTTTTACTTCCATTTCAGCAAAGGGTTTGAAGTGCATGCTTTAGTCTACAGCACTACTGTACAGTTTAGGGTCTACCTGTAAGCAGTAAAAGACAGAGAAGTGATGAAAGAAAGTGAGAAAAAAAAAATCATCTTGTAACTTCTGGCAAATCTATAGGAGAGTAACACATTTCATTTGAAATGGTACCCAATGTGAATGCTTTTGGTGGCCAACCAGGAAGTGGGTTTTACTTCTGACCCATTAAACACGCATTTTGCAAAGCTACTTTTTTGATGAGATTCCTTTGGACATGTCTTCATTTACTGTCATCTCTCTTTCTCCTGTAGGAACAGTGACTTGTTTGAGAAACCTGAGATGTCTCCATAGGGTATAATTTAGCACTCTCCAGGCATGCCAAGATCCCTGAAGCACTGCTGTGTCTCTCTGATCCCTCATCCTGCTCATGATCTGCAAACGATCAGTCACATAAGGCTCACAGGAGAGGAGGTTGCTGCCTATCAACTGAAGGCCTGAGTTTGTTAGTTCTACCTTCAAACAAACGAGTAGAAACTTCACTTAGGGAAAATATATAGAAGCATACAGCTCTGATGCACTCTTACTAAGGAAATATGAAGCAGCTCTTTACATCTGAAACAGGAAATAAGCAAAAGAGAAAAAAATCAAATCATCCTTCCTTAAAAGCGGTCTGAACATTTTCAAATAAGACAACACTCCTGAAGACAGAAAGAAAATGTATAGTGCATAGTCCTGTCCTTTCCCTCATCTGAACTGTAATGGCTGTTCCTCATCCTCTTCCCTGACAAGCGTACATATTCTCCAGGACTCCAGATGGAAGTCAGCACCTCCATTCAGCTCTTTAGTGGGATCACTCCAATGGTGGTTTCGTGTAGACCAGAGCATTCACTTGAACATCCAGTTTGCAGCAAGTTTCCTTTTTCTGGAAGAAGTGTCTAATGTTACAAGTGAACCCAGAACCTCAGAGGTGAAACAGGACTGCAAGAATCTACAGAGGGTTTACATGAATGAATGAGTTTGATTCTCAAATGTAGGCCAGAAGCAGCCTGGCCAGCCTAATATTTTCTCCCCTCAAACTGTTTATTCAACCAAAAGGATTTTCAGATGACCTGAGGGGATTGCCTTCATGAGTGAGTGTGCATTTTACCAGAAGTCCTATTGGCAGAATGACTTCTATTGTATGAATTTTGGTTCTGTTGCTCCCACTGCATGCTGCTTTTCTTGGCCTTCTGGCTGTCTCCAAATCCTGTGCAAACTTTCCCTTCCACAGTGCACCAGGGATGCAGCAGATGTATAAACTACATACTTGAACAATCACTTTACACCTCAAGTGCTGCCAAACACTTTATTGTGCAGCTTAGGAGGGTATATATATACTGCTGTTCTGCTACAGAAAACCAGGGTGCCCTTCTAGAAATACCCTCATTTTGGTTGAAATACCACCTACATTTTATAGGAGTGATCCCAAACCAGCAAAACGAATCAGGCAAGGGGTTAAAATAGGATTTGTATTTTATTTTTAACCAAGGCTGGAGTATTTCCTTCTCTCCTTTTTCTCTTCCCCTTATGACACCTCTTTAAATAGAGTTGCTTTCTCCAGCCCCAAACCCACCTAATGCCAAGGGGTCAAGCTATGTTTCTCAAGTCCTTTGTTCACCGGAGCAGTATGGGGGCGTGAGATAAGTCTTTGTCGAAGCCACCAACGATTAAGACATCAGCACCATTAAGAGCGGCTGCCTTCCGTGCAGTCAGCTCTCTGTGAGCCGCCCCCAGTCCCCTCTGTGCCGTACGGAGCAGCCTGCCTCTCCCTGGGGGATCCTCAGCTCTGCAACGGGGCTTGTGCTCTGCTCCTCGCATCCAGCCTGCCTGCTCATTAATCATTCGGGATGTGACTGCTTCTGCCACAGCTGCCAGACACCTAAAGACTGAGGATGTTGTCTCCTCCTTGCTACGCAATGCTGTTCTCCCTTCCCCAACTGCTTTTAAAGGGAAACATCCTTTTTCTTTCCTTTTTTTTTTGTGTGTGTGTGTGTGTGTGTGCTGTGACAGAGGAATATAGCTTCCGATCTTAAAAACAGGAAAAGGGGTTGTACTGCAGTCCTCTCAGTGGTTGCAACTGGCTCTTGGTTACACTGATGTTCTAGCAGAGTCGGGGCACTAAAATGTATGCATGGAAGTAACCTCCTATGCAAAAGGCCACTGTAATTCTTGCAATTGGACTAAAGACTATGGTGCCAGTTTCCCACCCAGGTATGCCAGGGACACATGAAAGTGCCAACTGTTGGGTGAAGCACCATCACTATTCTCCTTCAGTCCCTGGAGTACAAAACCACGGTAAATCAAAAGTCAGAGCATTTGTGAGGCTCCTCTCTCTTACCCTTAGAGGCAGGTGACTTTATCTCTACTTCCTTTCATGCAGCAGAGAGACTTGAGAAAGCAGGCTGTGCCCTTCAAACTACTGACAGATGTAACTGCTTGGCAAAATGCACTATGTAATACCTAAAGGAAAGTCCTCTTAGAGTAATAGCTTTTCCAAACCAGAGATCAGCCAGCAACTAGAACAGGACTGCCAAGCATTCCCAAAACGTACGGTGCAATCCCATTTTTCAACTAATCAACAGAAAAATGAAGGACCTGCACATGACCTCATGTGCTGGTGCAAAGCAGGTGCAGTGATGTCAGAACTTCTACTGCCTGTGCAGCACTGGCTGAGCACAAACAACAAACAACAACAACCCCTTCACTGTCACAGATGACCCTCACAATGTGGGTATTTTGTCCTACAGGACAAACAGTAGGAATCCAGAGAGAAACAAAGAAAACAGACTGTTTTCCAGAGACTCCTAGAGCAGCTTTCATGCCCTTGGGGCACTCCTACCTTCACACAGGACTTGGCCGGTACAACTGCTCCATTACAACCCAGTGAGAGAGGATTTAATGTTTCTTTGATTGTAACTTTCACCTGCATCCATTTCTTTGCCTTCAGTGACACCCTTCCCTCCTGCCTATTCCCAAACAGCCCAAAACACCTCTGGGAGTGGCCAGGTGCAAGGTGGTCTATTCGGGAATGATAGTCATCCTTTTTGTATTTCGTTCCTTTGTCCTTTTCA
>NW_020897693.1:9274855-9357131 GCF_003984885.1 Neopelma chrysocephalum
GCACTGAACACCTCACTGGCACATCCTCCGCACTGGGGACTGCTGTCAGTCAAGTGGCCTCTGTGCTAATGTAACTTAGATCAGGTCTTTGATACCTGATAGCACCCTTTTCATTCCCAAGAAAAATATTCTTCAAACTGGAGCACAGGGATTTCCTTACATTAGAATTGAGGATCTTTCAGTCTCTTCTTAAATGAGCTTTTGTCCCCAAAAATGCAACCAGCATAATTTTTTAAAAAATCACCATTGAGAAACACTAAAAAGCTTTCTGTAATACTTCTTACAGTTAGTATTTGCTTCCCTCTGGGAATCCAGGTGCTCTCGGTGGAAGCTTTACCAGATACCGACAACTTCCCCCATCAGAGATGCCCTTAAGGAAGGATATTTCCCCTCTGGCACCTCTCCTGCAGGTGGCAGCAGCAGGTAATTCCCATGGTTTGAAAAGGTCCAATGATTTTGGGTGCTCTGCACTGAAGCACTCTGGTGACAGATTTTCAGATGCTGAATTACCCACATTTAAGGTATTAGGAAGAATCCCCTTTCCAATGAGGAACAATATAAAAATTAGATTTCCAAGTTGTTCAGACATTACAGTCAACTGGGTCTAATGAAAATCTGGTCTAAGGACCGAAGTTGAGACCTTCTGAAAGTCTGTGCCTATGCCCTAAATTTTGGAGGTGCTGAGAGGCTGCTGCTGGGTTCCACTAAAGGTGGGAGTAGTCAGTCTCATTACAGCAAATGTTTTCTACATATTCCTCAAGAAAAGCACTCCAAATATTGGACACATCTATACTGATTGGCATAAATACACATCTGAAATAGAGAGAAGACTAAAATGAAAGAAAACGCGCAGTACCTTCTAATGCACAAATATACATAGTTCCTAACTTGAATTTAAATTATGTACATGTCCAAACCCACCTGTGGCACATCTTCAAACAAAAGCATAACCACCTAAACTCTAGAGGTTTCATGGGGTGGGGTTAAAGTTGGAAGGATTATCCAAAATGATATTCAAAGGAAGCTGTAAAGCCTCAGGATCTCATAACTTAGTCTGGAAAGACTCTGGCAAAAGGCATCATCAGTACTGGCTTGCTCTGACAGGGCAGGCTGTGAGGCTGAGGTGATGATTCTTGATTCAGAAATTCTAGCTTCGCTTTCTGATTTTCTTAATAGCTTTTGTCCTGGATGAGTTACTTAATCTATCTGTGCCATAGTTCAGTTTTTACAGAATGGAGACAGTAAGACATTTGACTTTACCCACATTTTCCTGCCTTTTCACATGCATTGCCTGTTTACATCTAAATGCTTCAGGTCAGAGATGGTCCCTCACTCTGTTTTTAAACACAGCTACAGTGTTTGATATGTGCTAAGACACGCCTTCTGACAAACAAAAAATGACATTTCAAATGTCACCACTAATTCAACTTACAGACTGCACAGAATGAAGCAGTGAGGGGGTGAAGTCTGCAATCTATCATATGGAGCAAAATGCAAGTTCAAAGCATGCTGTCATGGCTGAGCACCTGATTATGGCTGGTGCTGGTGCCCTCCTCTGCTGCCCTGGCTCCATGCAAGGAATCTGGAGTCAGCAACTGTCCTCATGTAAGTCAAAAGCAAGCAGAGGCACTGCATGCCCTCCAAGCACAGGAAAATACAGTGCCTTGTAAGCTGGTAGGGAGGGCAGACAGTATTACAGGTGGACTAGAAATAACAGAGCAAGCTTCGTGCTGAAAAGCAGGGAATCTTTGTCATGACAACAGAGAGAGCTGTTAAACTATACAACGTGCACAGGGAACGTAAAGATAGGCAGTATACTGGCAGGACTGCAGCAGTGAATGATGGTTTATTTTTAACAACAGTTTCTAAAACAGGAGCTGGTGATTTTGTTTGTTTGTCACTTTTTATTTCATCCGATCCTTTAGATGGATACTAGTTCTTTTTCCAAGATACTTTTTTATTTATTATTGCTTCTCCTTGAAGCAGGGACTGCAAATGCTGTGGTAAGTAGCCTGAAAGGTTCACTTCGTTTCAGCTGTTGTTTCCCTAAGTGCTTCTGTGTCCCCCGCTGAACTGCTGTTTTGTAACGCAGTGGAGGTGGAGCACACTTTGGAGATGTTCCACAGCTCTCCTCTTGCCTCCACCAGACCACAAAAGAACCATTTTTCCTCTTTCTTCCCTTCACCCTTCCTTTCCTGTAAGGGGACAAGAGTGACCAAGGAAGAAAGATGTACCACCACCTTCTTCAGGCCTTTTTGCACCGACTAAAATCTTGCAAATCTAAAGCATTAACTAAAAAGCTTCATGCTTCACTCCTGTCCCATGTCCTTCAGGGTGCATGAACACACCTTGCTTGGACTAACAAGCCACGCAGCAAACACTTCACGTTGTGGACCAACTTCGGGGGAGCAGAGGATCCAGAGCTGCAGCTCAGTGGTCTGAGGAAAAAGCTCTACCAGTTTGTCCCCCTTAATAATGGGCAGTGAGCATAGAGGGCAAGCGTGACTAGGTAGGAGAAAACAGGCTATCTAGGGAGTCATGCAACGCAAGTGCTGGGCTTTGCAGTCTGTAACAGGGGTGAGTCAGACTCTGAATTGCTGTGCTGCTATCTTAGTTACAGTAGATGCTAATTCAGCTGGTCAGGTAAAGTATGCTTTTAGGAGGCTAATACAAGCAAGCATATTGAGGCTCTGGGACTCTTCCAGGCTTCATAGCTGTTCTGCCTATCTTATAGGGAACATGCATTTGTGAAACACAAATCGACAGCAGGATCTGGAATATCAGCCTCCTTTGGAGTTTTCTGGGATGGGGGATAACACAAGACTTTGAGCTGCTTGGCAGACTAATGGGGCAGCTTATTCTTCTGCAGTGCTTTCAGAGGCAGCTGGAGGCACTGCGGTGCGGAAAGTCCCAGTTTCAAGCAGGTACCTTCCATCAGCTTCATGAAAACATATGGGGAAGCTCTTAAAAGACTGATTGCAAAAGAGGGAAACATTGTGACAGAATGACACTGCTCCCTACTCTGCCTCTTTAGTACCTATCAGGATTTGAGGGTTTCCATTAAAGGGCAAGGTGTCCAACCTAAAGCCTAATGCAATTAACTCAAAAGAGACTGACACTGGGGGGCACTGGATCAGGACCTATGAGCCTTTTGGACTCGTAGTGTCACATCTGCAAACTCTTAGCTAGTGTCTCTAAATGGAGGGGAGGTGAGGAGGTAGCAAAGAGGGACAAGACTCGGTACCTGACCTTTCCTGAAGAGATAGTTAACGTGCACTGAGGAGGGAGGCAGTCCTCTGGGTGCTGGTGCACAAAATAGAACAGACGTGGCTTTTCTCTTTGGTAGCTCTGTGGACCTGCAGTGCTGACAGTGACAACAGCTTGTCGCTGTCAGCTAACAAAGCAGCTACAATGGCAGTATGCTGAGAGAAGACCCAGCATGCCATTTTTAGGGTTAGTTTATTCTGATTGGAACTGTACTCCGGTCCCGTGGGACCCAACCCTTTCCACTGAGTTTTCTGGAGGGAGCAAAGGAGCAGAGGTGAGACTCTCAGCCGAGACATCAGAGCTGTTCTCTGAAACGCTCTTTGTTGCCGTCTCTTCGCAAGCCTGCAGCCTCCGCTCCCTCCTCCCCTTCCCAAAAATAAAGCTCCATGATGTAAAAACATTCCTTTGGGGCTGGAGGTGGAAAAACTAGGACACCACAGTTCGAAAAACGCTCAGCACTGCATGAAATATTCACTATCAACCGAAACAGGTTTACCCGGAGGAGGGTATGATGAAGAAGGAACGGGGAATCAATTTCACTGTCCTATGGTTTGTTATTCTGACTGCTTCTTCTCCTCTCCAAATAAGCTAAGTTTTTTGGAAGCTTCTGTCTGACCCAATTCTCATTCCCTCACTTTTCAGTCCCTCTACCCATCCTGTTTTATGAGCAAATAAACATGCATCCTAAAGGCATCCTTGCCCAATCCTAAATACTGCTGCTCTCCTAAACAGGGCCAATAACGTAACAATTCATCAGAGAGAGCAAGAGAGCACACGTGCAGCCGAGCAATCCATCAGCTCAGCACCAGGGGATGGGAACTGAGCCTGCTCCTGTAAAGGGCCATCCCTTTCCCTTTGCAGGGCCTTCTTCCCTGCTGCTCAAACACTGCACCTCATGATTGGGTGTGAATCAAAATACTTCCTTCTATAACTGATTGCCAAGTTTTTATTCTGGGGTTTGCTCAATGCAAATGACAGGAAGAAACCTGGAAAACATGGAAAGCAGGAGAAAAGGCTTTGTTGATGTATCAGCTTCATGTGTTTGTATGCTACCTTCTGCAGGTACAGGTTTTAGTGCAGCCCCAGTCTGAAGCAACATTAACTGTAAGACTTTGCGTCCAGCCACACAGGAAATTCAGCCACATCACCAGGGATACGACATTCCAAACGATAATGAGGTGTTCATACAGTGCAATGGGAAAAGGGAGAAGATCAGTAGAGGTGATGAGAGGGATGACATGAACTAAATCCGTGGTTCCCTGTAGGTATCCTGGGATGTGAGATCAAGGCAAAACCAAAATGCCCAGGCAGAGCTGCAAGGGAGGAAGATGATGTTTGTCTGCCTGGGATACAACTCCCAAACTCTCATAATGCCTGACAGGAGCTTAATCCCCCCCAGGATTTTCATCACTCAGTGCATTCAGACAACACATATGGGAAATCACACATTTAATTTTTTCAATGAGCTCTCATACAGAATGGGGCTTATACACAAAGTCCAGCTCCCATACATGAACAGCTTAAAAAAAAAAGCTGTGAATGAAAGCTAATCTGCAATGAATACATTTTCCACTCAACCAAACCCCAAACACATTTTATGAAACAAAGGAGCTCTTTAAATGCTCCAAAGGGCATGTTCCTAATGGCAAAGAGCACGTGCACCCAGTACTTCTTCCACTACAAATGAGTTAGGAGCTGTATGTTTCTACCAAACCAGGGAAACCACAGAGAACTCAATGCACAGTACCTTCTCCCACCCTCACAGCTGGAGCTACTTTGCTCACTTGTGTTGTACCCTTGATGGGATTTCCTGGGCCACCCCTTTGAGAACTCCAAACAGCCCCAATGGAACTCAAGTTATAGCCAAGAAAAGCACCAGTATGTGCAACCTGGATGTGTGAAGTTGTTCCCAAGTTTAATAATGTTATAAAAAACATTGTTCATATTTTGCCAAGATCCCATTTAACAGATGCCTTTTTTTGACCTCTAAGTACAAAACCAGGCAGTTCTAGCCTTACTGAGACTGGGAAAGCAGCTAGGGATGGACCTTAGACTAGGGGTCTGGCTAGTCCAGAGTTATTCCAACAGATGCCAGCAGCTATTACTTATGGAAACACATTAACAAACAGAGCAACTAAGGAGTGAGTCTTCCCCTAGTTTATCTACCACTCTCTCCTTCTGGCAATCAGTAAGGACCACTTGACCTGGAATGTCTATCCAAACAGCTCTCTAACTCTTGAACCTATGCATGCTTTAGGCTCCCATTATTTTGCAGTTTCACAATGTAGTTTTTGTTCATTTTAACCCCCTCTAACACAATCATGTAATTATTTCCCACTCATTCAGGCAGATCATTTGCTAATCACTTCTCAAAACCAATGTTCTCATGATAGGCCTATGGTCAACAGAAGCCAGGACAAGGACTCACATTTCAGAGTATTTGGGAAATGAGATGAAGGCTACCACCTAGTAACCATTTTTAATCTTTATTTTCCCAAGGAATTAGCTCATTTCAAGAATCCCACTCAGTAAAAGCAGCAGTGTTTTCTGCTCTGTTCAGTGAAACTACGCAATAAATGACTGTATGTGTTTGTCTTTCTTTTTTCTCGGCAAGGACAAAGAAATCCCTTCCTATTCATTAATGGGAAATTCCTAAATGATAATGTGTTAGCCCTCTTCACTCATGCTTTTCTAGAGAAGTAACCATTGGAAAGAAAAAAAGAATCTGTAATCAGTATCAGATTACTAAAGACTAAACAGATGGATAACATAAATGCCATGTCATGATGGAGGAAGAGGCTTGGTGAAGAAAATTCACAGATGAGCTCATATTTATACCAGTGAATTAAGCTGATAAATATTTATTACTTAAAACGCTCAGCAATAAAGATCTAGTTATTTTTACTACTTGCTGCTTGTATTTGCTTTTAGAAATAAAACTGCCCTTTATGATATGAAAATTTGCTCTTTTACTTTAATTAAAATATCTGAGAACAGTTCTTAAAGGGGTGCTCCGTTTGATAAAGGTCAGTTCTATGCTGTGCCCCCAGAGGGCTGCAGCAGGAGGTGCCATCAGTGCCAGCATCAAGGAAGACCACCGGCTGAACAGCAGTAGTGTATCTGAGGAACTGCGCATCCTTGCTGTACAGACAGATCTCTTCAGACTAGATTCCTCACCAGGGGATGGTGTATTTGTTCTCTATACGATGTCAGGAATATGAAGAAGTCAAATGGCCACTGTTCCATTCAAAATTACAGTCTCTGCTGATACAAACAAGCAAAGCTTTACCACCTGTGTGAACCACTACACGAGTTGGTTCTGGTGGCTTCTGCAAGAAAAATCAACAATGCTCCCAGGGGTTTACAAACTGCTTAAAGAGACACTGTCTAATTCCTACATACTCTGCAGAGCTTATTAAAATCCTCCAGGAGACAGCCACAAGCACAATTAGAGCTGGTTCCAGCAGCACACAGCTGCATCCTGTGATAAGCAGGGGACTGAGTGCACGGCAACACAGTCTGACTCAGCCAAAACGGCTATCAGAGGGACTGATCATCACTGTCTTCCCTTCCACTTGCGGCATGCTGTCACTGTGCTGGCAGCAACAAACTTCATAGGGAATAAGCACACCTGGGATAGGGCAGAATTTGGCAGGCACCTGGAACTCAGCAGATGTCAGGTGTTTCATATAGCATGCATTTTCCCTAGAAAGTCAGTCCATTTGGATAAACATTCACTGACATAAATGGAGACACCAACCCTGCTCTCTTCCACCTCCTAGCTGCATTATTTGGGAAGGCCTGGCCACCATTTATTTATTTATGAGGAACGTTCTTTGAAAGAGGATCTACATACACCCTTTTGTCTCCAAGCAGGAGTCATCACTGCATATTCCTTCAGCAACAGCTGGTGGTTTCCCTTCATTCACTAACAGCAGACACAGAGGGCAAGCTGACCTGACTACCTTGAACTAAGGACTCTATGACATTTCACTATTCAAAGGGCCCAAATGCTTTTGTGCCCTTGTGTGCAGCTTAAAACCCCAAGAGTTTGGGGTTTCCGGGGCAGAAAAAATTAGTCTCAGTCTTAGAAAGGGTTTCAGTGGATGGATAAAGTTTCAGTTGACTTACGTGGGCCACACCACACCTACATCTCCTAGTCATTTGGCTCCTTGTACTCTCTTGTCACAAGTTAATTTTCCAGGAAGGAAGAATGCATTAAATGCAAATAATGGCAGTATCTTGCTGACTGATTCCTTGCACATGAAAAATAGGAATGATATGTCTGGCATCACTTCATAATATTTTAAGTAATACCAAGAAGGATCTGAAGTGCAAACCTTGGGGTTTTGTTTGCTCTTTAACCTTGGGTTAGCAACTTGTGACTCCCTACAAACTGGAAATAATAAACTTAGTTTTTAGGACTGTGATATAGTTTAATTCATTACTTCTTCATGGGATTTTGGTGAAGATTCATTCACAATTTCTTGCAAAGCACTGTGAAACTCTCTATTGAAAAGCAGTGCTCACACAGAGTGATATAGGGGAAAGGTATTATACCAGAAGCAAGACCTGGCACCTTCTCTACCTGTGTTATTTAATTTTCATGTGATGACAGGTACAACATTTCACTTGACCTATCCTTTCATTAACTATGTTTTAGATGATTAAGTTTTGGAGTAAGGATTTCCTGGTTTTATCTGTTTGTACAAAACCTTATTCATGCTTCAGCCAAATCTATGCAAAATAACAAATAATAATTTCAAAGACTATTGTCTACCCTGTATAATTCTGTTAATGCATTAGAGACAGAAAAAATACTAGAGTAGTAAAATGTCAATCAGAAATACAGAAGGCCAGCCCCTCTGCAGCTGCCCAAAGAGAGGTCTGGAAATAAAAAGCTCAGCTATTACTAACTGGCACATATTGTTTTATGGGATTATTAATGCCTGCTGCAAACTTGGCTTCCAGTGGGTGCCTTCTCTGGAATCAGTGGGTGTTCATAAAGCTTTTCCTTTGCAGAAGGTGTTAACAGCAATGCTTACAAGTAATATCCCCAGTGTCTCTATTGTCATGGGGATTTCTGCAGATGGCACACAGTGATGACTGTTAGTAATGTATTACTTTTCCTTGCTCTTCTTTCTTCTTTTCCCTCCATGCAAGCTCTTTCTAACACTGTGCAAGCTCTCTTCTCTATTGCAGACAATCTGCAAGAAGCCTTGGCAAAGAGGAGATGTGAGTCCAAATGAGATGGACAGAGCACCTCAGACAGGTGCACAGCTCAGGGGCAAGTGACAGCACAGCCTTAAGACAAATGAGTCAGCCCTGGACTAGATAAACTGGCAGCCAGCCACCCAGATAAAGTGCCTGCCTCCGAATTCAGCAATGTCAATTGTCACAATGAGGGAAGGACAGCAGGGATGGCACAAGCTGGTGAACACATGCAGGTAAACCAAATTGGACAGACAAAAAAAGACGGCAAGGACAACACACACTAAACATACTTCACTACTGCAAGCTCTGTTCTGATGACCTTGGCCAGTGATTAATGTTACTTTAGAGCACATTAAGGTTTGCTCTTAACATGAGTCCCTCTGGACTGTAACTGGGAAAAATGCCACTCAGGCTGCATGGGGGAACCTAGGAGGTGTGGAATAAATTTTTACTGCCATTTAAATAATTTTGTTTATGCATGAATGTTATGTCTGAATTTCATGCTGTGCAACTTTCTTTCTCTGGACCAAATACCACACCTCCCTAGTGCAAAACCAAATGGCACATTCGAGTCAGTCATGCAGCTTAAAGAAAGTGGAGGAAAACGTGGGTAGAGAGAGAAACTGTTCAAACATGAAAGATCTTTTCTTACCTGTTATTTTTCCTGACATCTTAAGATACATCTACCAAGCTATTTGAAAAGATACAAAGAGCCCATATCTTAATTTATCAGAAAAATTTGCACGGTGAGAGTTGTTGGGAGATTTGGGACTTCCATCAGAGGAGTGGGAAGGACTGTGGTGCGCTGGTAAACAACAGCCTGGAGCTACAGGACTGAATTTACAGAGAGGTTCCTGACCCAGAGCCTGATGCAAGGCCATAAGAGCTGTTTGAAGCCAATTTATGCATGTCTGGATTAAAGTGTGCTTAGCTCTTCTAAATCACAAGTCGACCAAATCTGCCAGAATATTTCAAAGGAAACAGCAGCCATTGGGTCTGAAACGTCCTTTTTACTTGCTTTTCCTCCTGAGATTTGATTTTAGACATCTACAGTTGCAGTATTAACTCCCTTCCCCTCCTCTCCCTTCTTCACTTTTTTCCTTCACAGTTTTAGGTAGATCACAGAGAACTGTCTATTGAGTTCTACCCAACACATTTTCAATTCATCTCATAGTCTCCCAATAGTCCAGCCAAATTTGGGATGCCCCAAATAGTGAAGATCAGATCTTTAAAGAATACAACAAGAAAATGCATCTTGAGCACAGCAGTCATTCAGTAAACTCCAGTCACAGCTGGTCACTACCTCCCATGCAAACATGGCACGTGCCTGGCCTGAGAAAAAAATCTGAGCATGTTTTTCCCCAGGGAGCGCTGCCATCATCTTCTGTCACCATTCTCTACGTGCACCTGGGCACTAGCTACTTACACCAGTTGGCACTTCCAGTCATCCAAATACTTCACATAATTCATAAGCCTAAAGCAGTAAACACCCACCTTCCTGCCATTTATATATTTCCCCAGGAGAACTGAGCTCAGACACAGCATTAAGGTTTCTGCTTTTTACCCAATTTTCCAGCTGGGTTAACTGAGGCATGCCAAGGTCAAGTGACTTGCCCAAGGCCACATAGTCAGCTGCTTAGCCATCACTGCATCCCAGGCGCTGCCAGTCCTGCGGACATTTGCTTCAGCCGCCGGACCATGAGGTTTCCCTCTGAGTTGTCATATGTGGCACAAAACACCTACAGGCCAGAGGAATCTTTGTCTTTGACTTCCAGCTAGAAGAGGTGCAGGAAGGGAAGGAAAAGAGGAGGAGGCAGTGGGGTGGTGATGTAGCTGTAATAAGGGCTGGCGCAGGTGCAGGAATTCTCATTTAGGAAACAAACAGCTGCTCTTGGTGACAGACAGAGCCTATAACTGATCAGCTTTAATAAGAATGACACTTAAGCATGCATCAGAGCCTCAGACAGGCAAACCAACATAGCTTGCGAAATATTTGCCTTTCACAGCCCCCAGAAGGGCCTCAATGGGAAAATGGGTTTAGACGGTGCTGGGGACTACAAATGTCTGACCTCAGTTCACATGAAAAGTAGCTCCCACAGAGAAGAGAGAGGTAGAAACTGCATCATGCTGCAGCTGGGGGTTTTATTAGCAACAGAGATACTGGAAGACTTCACAGATTGTACTCAGAGACTTGTGCCTTTTGGGAGAAGTTCAGCCAAATACATTCCTCCATTTATTTAAAATACATAGAGCAAAATGTGTCAAAGAAATAGGAGGAAGGGTGGCACACAAACCAAAGCCAAACCTACTCTGCCCCAAGCAGCATTCCCTTGCACCTTATTCCCTATCTCCATGCCCCACAACACATTACAGGAAACAGCCTATTCTCACCTTAGGATAAATAACCTTGTGGTCCAAAACAGGAGTAGATTTACTAGGGGTTGTAACTTCAGCTGCAGTCCTAACCCTTACCTTCACCTGATTAGCACCTCCCATTGTGCCTTCTGTGCTTCCAGGCACATGATGTAGCTGCAATCACAGGGTTGCACTTACTATGAACTGGGAACGTGACAAGATCAGGCTCTGAAACCTACCATAAAAGGCCACTCACTTGCAATCGGCAGGGTTTATGCTCCTGTACCTTTGAATTTGCCTATGATTTCTTATTGGGGCTGGATTTAGTTTTGTAATGCAGGTTTCTTTCTCCTCTAGAATTTACAGACAAAGAACATACCCCTCACATCTACATGTCTAGTTCTTTCTCTACAAAAAAAGCAAATTTTAAAAGAAATAAGTATTCTCAAATTGTTCTGCACAGGGAGTGAACTAAAAAAACTTTCCCTGTTCAGCAGAAGCTTGAAAGGGTATTAAATTCTATGACAAAAACCCAAATTCTTGGTCCAGAATGAGATGTTCTCAATGTGGAGCTAGTTCTGAGGCACTGCAAGAAGCTCATGTTTCCGCAACTATTCCAGATACTTTCCTGATCTACATAAGTCCTATAGATAACCTCACAAAATTTCAAACAAGCCACAAGAGAAATACTATTCTTGCTTGCCACTGTGCACAACAGTGATTAAAATACAGACCTCAGAGCCAAGACTCTAGATGGGTTTCTTTTTTGACCTTCAGAAAACACAAAAAACCCCCACCCTTCCCCAAACCAGCCACTACTGAGCACTATAATAAGGTCAGGCTGCTAACACCTCCCTCTTACCTCCACTGGTCTGTCAGCTGTACTTGTGTCCACATACCCCTTTACTCCTTCTTTTAGTCCTTCAGCAGAATCAACACAAGTGAAGTCTGTGCCTGCACCTCAGCCACTCCCATTCACTGTCCAGCATATCAATTTAAACTGCAGCTAAGAGTAAGCTCATGTGCCTAATGAACCTTCTCTTCTGCCAGCTCTACAATGGGAAACAGTAATGAGCAGTAAGAGGATGTTAATATCCTAAACCACTGCAGCTGTTTGCTTGGTGATGCAGGAGACAGGAGCCCCTGATCCCACTTGGTGGGGCAGTGAAGAGCAGGCTCTGATTGCTGTTTGGTAAATTGGATTATCAGTAAAAAATCTGGAGAACTTTTCTCTCACGCTCAGCCTCTCTGTCTTAGGCAGAATATCCTTAAAAAACAAACATTGGTTTAGCACAGTATGGATTCATGAAAAAAAAAAAGAAGAGCTGAGAAGCAGAAGCTTAAGACAACATGCCAAAGCCAAATGCCATCAAAAAAGCAAGAGATCTTAATTCCTTCTAAGCTGCACAGTCCATGAGCTGTAAGGAAGACCTTCCAGTCCTTGCTGTTGATTGCTACCCTTGTCCTTCACACCACAAGGCTATTTCTGCATGTTCAGTTATTATTTCACTCAGTGTTGGTCGCTAAACATTTAAAATAAAATAAAGAATTAAAAAGAAGCAAGACCAGGGCTATGACTTAGAGGTTTAGATCAGTAAGACCGTGCATTGGTGCTTTGGCAACAGCCTTCACCTGAATGCATTACAGCACATCTGACTACCCCTTTATAAATGCCTTGCTCCATGGATGTAACACAGGTACAACCTCTGTTGGAGTAAATTATACTGAGAGCGGAAATGAATCTCCAGTGACATCAACAGGCATATGATATTCCCATCATAATCATGTGCTCTACAGTCGCTTTTCCATCTTCCACAAGCTTGTGCATGCTTCTAATTTCTGCTTTTTATTTGTTTTGTTAGCTTTTTTTGTTACGAGATACTTTCGAGTGAGTGAGATTCCTTTATGTAGGAATAAAGTAGTCAAACAATGCCTATGCAGAACCTACTGGTCACTTGGTTCACTAAGTCTGTGCCTCTTTCTATCTGGTCTTTCTAAAAACTACCAGGCAAAGATATTTTCTCATTGTCCAAGGGATTGCATGATTTTCTGTGCATACCTGCCACTTACATGAGAAGAGGGGCATACGCTGTTCATTATTTACCTGTTCTCTCTCCTGCTTAAAAAAGTTACAGTCAGCTAATGAGAGGGTAACCCACATAACCAAGGTAACACGGGACACAAAGAAACAGTGAATATAAACCAGCAACTACTATGAATGGTTTAGCTAATAATGTATTTCTGAAAAACTGCTTAATCCCAAATGCATCACTGTAATGCTGACAAACAAATTCATGGAAGCTTCAGTAAGTTCACAGACTAGTATCCTGATCATGAACCTGGAAGCAGAAACCAGGCCTAAATTCCTTTCAAATTAATATCATAACTAAATTTGCTGAGGAATATACTTCAGGGAACTTTGCATTTAGGTCAGCAAGAAAGACAAAAGACACTAAAAAGGTATTTCCCATTTCACAGTTCTTCTACCACCAGCACAATTTAAAGCCATGGGTATATCTACACTACCTAAATACTACAGTGGATATATTATAGCCAAAGTAATATATTGTTTATATCTCACTGATTACCAAGCAAGCAGGAAATTCGGTTGTACAGAGCTCTTTGTACCAGGCTGTAGATCTCTGAAATTGAGATGGAAGCCAGAAAGGAAAGTTTTACCAAGGGAAAGCAGAATTGCATTTCCTGGAAGATGGGTGCTGGCAGGAGGGGACCTTGGTAGTGGACTCAGACTGTGAACAATAACTTGGAGCATGTAACTGGCTGCAGTGATTTACAGGCTAGCACAGCAGTGGGTGCAGATTACAGTTGTGCTGATAGAGGCAAAATAACTCCTGGAAATGAGATGCCAGCCAGTACACAGCAAAAGGCAGATGAAGGCCTCTAAAGTACTTCAGATTGGAAACTACAGCCTCCTCTGCTGCATGAATAATTGTATGGCTTCCATTAGGAATCCTCTCAATTTCTATTACAGTGTTGTTGATGTACAAACAATGCTTCTTTTATAACATGGATAGTTCCTCTCTCCCCTAATTGTCTTGGTTTACCCTTGGTGTCAAGAGGCAAAGTATTTCCTGTCAGCTGGTTATAAAGTCAAGAAAAGATAGTTAACAATAATAAAATGGAGTAGAGGACATGGCTCAAATAGAAACAAAATTATTTGGATACTAGCTCCTTTCCCTGCGAAGTGTCTAGCTGAAGAGCTCAAAGCACAGATTTTCCGATAAACAGAGTTTAATTCCTTGCAATTAGGACAGGTAAAATTTGTGTTGACAGTCTGCAAGTTGTGAGGCAAAGGCTGTGAAGAATATAAGTCAGAAGCTTGGAGCACAGTCATTCAACCAACTGGTAATTTTTAATGCCACCTATTTAAAAGTACTTTGTTATGAGATATGTTGGTGTCTCCCCAGATTAGTTACCCTCAAAGACTTGAGCACAAATGACCTATTTAAGGAGCTAACACTCTGATTCTGTGTTGTAGCAGAGCGTTTTAACTAGTGACTACTGTATTTGAACCCCAATCTGAGACCTTGTTGAAGAAGGTAGTTTTTGGACTGCGTGACTGAAATGTTAACACTAGACAACTTCTGTAGAGATGTCAGGCTTTCAAGGCTGAACTCAGTGGAGAAAGGTATACTTCCATCTGAGATGACACGAAGATAGGAAGAGAGGGAGCACAGGGCTCTGTAAAGAGACTTCCTACCTTCAGTGTAGTACTTTTTACTCTCAGCACTGTGGCACAGAGCTGGCCACCACCATATGGGCCTGTGCCATAACCCAAACACAGTTAAGGAGTTGATAGCACGCTTTTGCACCAACTATAAAGTCCACTTGCATAGAAAGGTGGCAATACACTGCTGGATTTTCATCCCAAGCTTTACCTTCTGCTCCCGCTATCGTGGCTAATTCAAAGACATCATAAATTTACTATAAAGAGACTAATTCTTTTTTGTATGTACTCACATAAAAAGATGAGTACTGCAAAACTTGTTCTGATATCAATCAGATCTGAACTTACTGGCTAATTAATTTATTCCTACCCATGTCGATGGTAAAATACCAAAACCAATTACTGAAATACCTTTCCATAGCTCAAAATGATAGCACAACCCAGGTGCTAAAAAAAAAATCATTTGCTAATAACAAGTCTAACTTTATTCAAACTTCAGAGACAGAGGGACTACAAATGCTGCTTTTATAAGAACAGTTTTTCAACAGAGGCCAAGTAAAAAAAAAAAGACAACTAACCATCAACCTTATGTGTTCACACAGCATAGCCAGAATGAAACAGATAGAAAGAAATTAAAAATAAATTTCAATAATATAAATTAAGAGATGCCACAGAAGGTATGCAAATTCCATGCCACAAGGTCTTGTTTTTTTGTTTACAAAGAATGTTTTTTCATTTTGATGGAGAGGCATCATTATGGAGGGAATTTGAGGCATTTTAAATAGCAGAAGCACTCATTAAGTATTCATTTTTAACAGGAAGACTGGAAAAAAATTAAAATTAATGAGCAAGATGAAGTGTGTGGGAACTTTGAAGATGACAGCTTCTTGCTAAGAAAGACACACTTGATATTAATCACAAGCAGTTCACACACATGCATTACCCCTAACTCCACTGTAACAATGTCCAGGACTAATTCACAGCTGCTTTATGTTCACTTCATGTTAGGCTACTTGGCAAAGCAGGCAAAGCACAGTGTGGCTCCTCAGACACAGTGGTAACAAAGAAGAGGAATAAATCACCAGGCAAAGGACACAGCATAGCCTGTTTTAAACCCAGGTGATTAAATATATCTGCAGTAGTAACTACGGGAGACCCTCAGGAAGAGGTACAACTATGGTCTATACCAAAAGCTCAAACTGACTACACCAATTTCTGAGTAGAAAAGCACAAGTATTCTTCTGCACCACTATAATGGATTTTCCGTAAACAAATGAAAATTTTCTGGGCCAATTTGTATCTGGCACATTAAAACACTGTAGGACCTTTTACCTTTAAAAAATTTGCCTGGTTTAAGAGCCCATGATCGGGACATCAGATAAATCTCAAACATCCTTTCCTATCCCTGAGTCTTAAAAGGAGGAAAAAACAAAAGTTGCCTTTCTTTAAACACACACAGGCCAGACTACTTAACTGATGCACAACACACAAGTTTTGGAGCTGTCAATTTATTCTTCAATACCCTCATGCAGTAAAATAAAATTATGATTACTTCTTCTGTAAAAAATTATGTTTGTTTCTTTTAAATGTTCATACTCTTGACGAATGATCTGGGGGGGAGGCGGTTCAGTTAAGGCTTGCTATAAAAATTGGTCATTACAAAGCACACATGTGGGCAAGACTTTGCTGTCTCTGGATCTCTTAGTTTAGATTACAAAAATTGGATCTGGAAGAGAAAAGACTTATCCAAGCTGAACTGACCCTGGCAGTGGTAGTGTGGAAGGCATCCTGGGCAAGCGTGAAATGCCTGGAACAAAAATGAGCAAAAGCATCAAAGCGAAAGTTACTGGAGTGAAGAAGGAATAACGGAAGTTGCATGAAGACATTTGAGGGAATGAACATTTGACTTTGGTCTCACTTCACACTAAACATTTTTCTCACTAATGTGATGTTTTTCAGTGTGGTGCTCCTCTGTATTTGACCATTCCCACTGTCCCCTGTGAGTTCCCTTTATCTCCTTCTGACTTTGCAGAACACCATGCAGAAGAGGTTCCCTGCATGCCAGAAATGAGCACAACCCTACTGAGGGACACCTTTTTGAAACGACAGCCAGGTCTGTTCCAAAGTCCATTGAAACCAGTGGAAAGACCTTCTCAGAATTCACTGAGCTATGGCAGGCCTAAATAAAGCCGAAGCTCATTTGGAGGAGAATTAAGAAATTTCCATGCTGGGAAGAGATGTCCCAGCTAGCTCCAAACAAGCTGCCTAATGAGCCCAAGCTGAGTGCTGCCCTGACATGGCTGTAATGTTTCCCTCCCTACATGGGCACATTCAGAGCTAACTTAGGTGTCTCTGCATGACCCTATATTGCATCATGCAGACATACCTAGCTGCTTTGTTGCTTTCCTTTGAAATTATAGCAGCAGCAACAGAACAGGCAGTTTACAATTATAGGATTATTTCTTAATAATATTTGCCCCTTTAAGGTTTGGCATTTTCAACAACCATAGATGAAAATGGGTTGAAAATACTGCATGAGAATTCTCCTTTAGGACTCAGTTGACCCAAATACACAGTTCTCTTGCTCTGAATTCCCGTGTATGGTGCAAGGAGATAAACTGCTCTGTTTTCTCTTTCTCTCTTGCCTTTTTTTTTTCTTTCTTTCATAATGCTGCATTGCAGGACTAAATTTTCTGATTATCATGTAGTATCTTATTTTGACTGTCCTTTTCTCAAATTAAATGATTCTGGTACTCTGAGGGAAATCAGGAAAGATCTGTCTCCTGCTCCAAGGGGGCAGGTAGTGCCTTTCCGTAATAGGTCAGCTTAAAAGCATCCACACAGTCAGGAAAGTGGTTGCACTTCAGGGGAATGCCAACATGACTATATCAGACATTGGCATGACAACATGAGACTAAAAAAAGCCACGACCACAGAAGTCCCCACTGTCGATGCAGTGACAGCATGAAAACACAATTTTCACTGGTTTAGCTTGCCTTGTGCAGAGTGAGAGGAACTAGCAATGCTCTGCTCCCAACAGCAGTGCTGAGCTGGTATTGCGTAAGCATTTTGACAGTGAGGTTGGCACAGCTTTAAAAAAACCTCCTCTTGCTCCCTGTTGAGTATTCGTAGACAATTCTACGTAGCCAAATGACACAAACAAGGTTTTAACACTCCTATCATCCTTGTAGAGTAAGCACAGCCATGACAGAAGGAGTAATACCTGCTTTGGTTCCTGTATCATCAATAAAGCTAATCAACTAACTTTCAGGTGTAATAGCTTTACCTCCAGGTAAGTCTACCAAGTAAGTGAGTTTCTGAAACCAGCAATTAGAAAATCCTTTTTTCTCACTTGCAAGTTTGGACATATTTGACTTACAAGCCATGGAGCTAAAAAACAAACAAACAGGAAAACCTAGAATACCATTGGTTTTTACAGGCACATTTAGAAGCAGAATCATACTGCAAAACAGACTTTTCCAGCTCCTCAGGAAACCTGCACAAGCATCTAACAACTGCAAGAACACTCAAGGTCATATGCAAGCTCTTTTTGGAGTAAAGATGCCTTCTGACTGTAGTGCTAAACTCTGCAAAGTAGAGCCTGTATTGCAGATGAGATGACTGGGAGATGCCTAAATCAAATAGCAAGCTCAATGAATATGGTACACGAATAAGAGCTTTACTGAGCCCTATCTCTGAAATTCATACACAACAGGAGAGTTGGAATGGGAAAGCTTGCTGATGAATCGCTATACATCAGCACCAAGCCTACTCTTCTCATTTTGGCAAAGTACGCTTACTCTACTTTCAAGACGTCAAAGCAATGGAGTGACAAAGCACATATGTAATCCCATCAGTATAGAAAAAGAGGAAAAGGAAGCACTGGTTATAGGTTACTTCCACCAAGCTACCTTTTTGCTGGCTCCTTATTGCAAGAGGTTTACCAGAAAAATACAAGAGCATGTGGAGAACAGTTCTCAACACTGTGGATAATAATAATAATGGCCCATCTTCGCGAACGAAGATTTGGGGAAAGGTCTTTTTACCTTTCCAGCCTGCGCAATGGATTTTTTAGGTGAGACACAGCCTGCGCTGAACTGAGCCCACCCTTTAATCCTAAGGTTCATCTGCCGGGGCCAAGCAAGCTTGGACAATGGCAGTGAGGTCCTCAGGACGTAGGTTTGTTTAGAGTGACCTTCTCATAGATGGATGGCCACACAGGGCTAACGACCTCCATCAGGCCAGGAGACCGGGGACTCGAACCCGTGGTCGCAGCAGTGAAACCACTAGGAGACACTGTGGATACTACCCATGTATCCACACAATTCTGGCTGGAACTTCTGAAGTCCCACCTCAGCATATTTCAGGACTGGTGAAAAGGCAGAAGGTATCTAAGAGGTATGAGCTTTGAGGTCTCCAAAGTTCTGGGCTGATGTCTCACAGCATACTGCTCCTTCTCCAGCTCAAGCTCAGCCTCCTCTGAAACAGAGAGCACTGTCCTACAACAACATAAAGTGTATCTCTGGACAGCGGGAAGCTCTGCAGATAATAAAACAATAATCTCTTTCTGGCACCTGCTTTGTTTAGTTTTCCTACAAAAAGATACACTGGGCTGGACTGTGAGTTATGCAACCTAGAGTTACTGAGCTGTCAACCTTCTTCGACAGAAAACGTCCACAGCCAAGAATTCCCAAGCTGGTTAACACTGTGCAGAAACAGACCTGGGATACAACAGGATGGAAGAAGGGACTGATCTGGGGTTAGTAAATGAGGAGGGAAAGCCACAAATTAAAGAAAATTCACTACAGGAAAATGAACGGTAATGAAACCTCACAAGAGAATAGTTTCTGACAACACTGGGAGTCTCAGCTGAGATGGGATTGCCGCATTAAGCCCAAACAGGAAAAAAGGCTTCTAAGTAGCCCAATTAGTCACTCACAGTATTTCTGACATTGTTGTGACATAAAGAACTACTTGGAAAGTCTGATCTGTTATTTGTACAAAAAAAGAGTAAGGCTAGCAGAAATGGATGAAACAGTCTGTCAGTTAAGTGTATCATTTGTTCAACTCGTAATGTAAGGAGAGTTAAAAGGAAAATCATGGAAATTAGCTGTGGTTGTGTTATCAGATTAGAACCAGAGCCCAGGGTAAGACAGGGAGCAGATTCTCCCTGTTTCATATGGAGATACAAATACTGTTACAAAGCCGTTTCAACTTGCCTGACATCTTGACCTCCAAAATCAAGGCATAAAATAGTTTCCTCCTGCTTCAAAGCCAAAACCTGCATGGTATCCCCACCAGCAGCTCCAAGTTTTCTAAAATAACAAATAGTTGATAATGTTGCAGCCTAGGACTCCTAACACGCAAACAGAAAACTGGCCTCATTTTCCACTCATGCTAATTCATCATCATAGGGAATAACATAGAACAGAAATGCATTAAACTTGCAGATATTTAAAACAAGTTTGATTGCAGGACTGGGGAAATGCAAAATAAGAGGAAGAGAAAGACACACTGAGCATAAAGTTCAGAGGCTAAACTGTTCTGGGAAGAAGAAAGTTCAGCATTTGTCTATGACTAAGTGGTTGATTTTGCAAAGTTGGGCAGGTATCAAGAAATGGTTAATTGAGGGCAAGAGAGAGTTACAGTACAAAGTGAAAACAGAGCAGACAAGGGAAGAAAAACAGCTGCCATAAAGTCTGTTTTCCCTTGGGTTTTCTAGTTATCATTTGAGAGTAAATATATTTCTCAACTAACCTATTCTGTAGAGCTAATTCCCTGAAAGTGCTGGGAATCCACCAATACTGTTGCCTAATATGTTTAGGCATTGATGGGTCTGTACCTGTGTAGTGTCCTTTCAGATTCTGTACTCAATAAAAACCAAAATAACCCAGCCATGATGAAAGCATCGTATGCACACATTTAAGCATACCTCATAGCAGATGGCCAGTAGACATCCCAAAGCAAGTGCCAGACTTATCAGGACGTGTGTAACAGCAAAGAGGAATGAAAGGCACATTCCTATACAAATGCAGAATAACGTGCCGCCCTAGGTTTTGAAGTTGTGGATGGTTAAAGGACAACAGCCCCTCTCATAAAATGACGTGATCTTTGCTGCCTCCAAAGATGGCTTTTTACGAAGCAGCCACATGTCCTCCTCAGGAACTGAAGCTATATAGACAGCAGCAGATATAATATGCTGCATATGTTTTATACTGCAGTATATTTTAGGTCACATTACGGTCCATGTCACCTGCATACGGTGTTTTCAAAGGCACAGTTTCTGAAGTATATGTAAACATTTACAAACAATGGATTAAAACTTAATCCATTCTACTCCAGCTTTCTGATCTATGTATTTTGTGACTATACTGTACCAGCAGACCCATCGGGTGAATTCAAATCTATGGGAAGAGACTAACTTACAAAACCATGCAGTCCATGCCCTTTGGTGCTTTGGGTGAGACGTCAAGATCCCACAGAAACCTCTGTGTTTCTTCTCACATCACTGTGGCATGCACAGAGAGGGAGGTGCCCAGAAGCAACGAACATTTAGTATAATGACTCAGATGGTTGGTCAGCAGTTTAAACCAGCCTCTTGATATTACTATAATGAGGATTCAGTTTAACAGTTGTTCTGCATGCGTGGAAATTCCTCCCATCCCCAGGAAATCCCTTATAAAATCATCTGTTTGAGAAGAAAGAGGTTATGGTTTGGAAAATGCATAAAATGGGTGGATCAAAAATGCCTATGGGTGTGTAAAATTTATTTATCATAGCAAGAGGATCAGGGAGCCTCTGAGCTTTATCTCAGTGATGACACAGCATAAATAAAACTCCAGGACTAAATTCAGACCTGCAGAATTTAGCTGCAGTTATTCTGAATCCAAAAGGAATAGAATCCTCTTATGATAACTCTGAGCTTAGACCAGTATGTTTTATATGAATTTTGAGCCACAGAAGTCTTGATTGAAAAGTAGTGAAAGTTATTTCCACAATGACTAGCAGAATTACAGAATCACACAATATGCTGAGTTGGAAGAGACCCACAAGGATCATTGAGTCCAACCCTTAGCCCTGTACAGAACCATCCCCAAGAGTCACACCATGTACTCGAGAGTATTGTCCAAACACTTCTTGAACTCTGTCAGCCTTGGTGCTGTGACCACTTCCCTGGGGAGCCTGTACCCATGCCCACCCTCTGAGTGAAGAACCTTCTTCTAATATCTAACCTAAACCTCCCCTGACACAACTTCAGGCCATTCTCTTGGGTCCTGTCACTGGTCCCCACAGAGAAGAGATCAGTGTCTGTCCCTCCTTTTCCCCTCACGAGGAAGTTGTAGACTGTGATGAGGTCTTCCCTCTGTCTCCAACTTCATATATTCACACACAGCACAAATGTCATGATACGCAATATCCACCATCTACTTGTGTTCTCAGCATTAAATACACTAGTTTAGTCAACACATAGTAAGTGCACCGACACTAGGGAAGATAGGAACAGAATATGAAGTTACCTCATATGCCACTTGCTCATGAGGCAATAAATTCCCATCCAGCATCAATACATGCTGATGCATGCAGGAGCAATCCTCATCTTTCAGCTACTACATCATTACCTTCCTGAACCTCATAACCAAAACTAATTAATTGAAACATACTCTCAGGAATATGCCTAGCCTATAAAACCCCGAAACACATTCTTAATTTCTATAAGGATTAAGTATAGGCTTTAAGATAAGGGTATCTAAACATTTATAAAGGCATTAAATCTATCAAGACATAACCTTTTTGCCAGGCCCTGAATTCAGAGTTCAAGAAGTCTTTGGATGATGCTCTCAGGCACATGGCGTGACTTTTGGAGATGGTCCTGTGTAGGGCTAAGGGTTGGACTTGATGATCCCTGTGAGTTCCTTCCAACTCAGCATATTCTGTGATTCTTCAATTCTGCTCCACTCTGTCTTATCTCCCACTACACCGTTTGCTGCAGGTTTAAGTATTTGTAGTCCTGACCATAAGAATAATGCCAGAGTTGCTGATATACACTGGTTGAAACACTGTAACTTAAAAAATCTTATCTGCATATGCAAATAAAGGAGCTGATAATTCTGACTGGCTATTTACAGCACTTTATTTAAATCAGGCTGTGTTAAATTCTGCATTCTGTCATACTGAAGGTCAGAGAGCTGGTATCAGATCATTAGCCATGATGGCAGGATTTGTGGCATCTTATTTCAGGTTAAGAATGCACACAAACCCTAGCTTTGTTTAAGTTGCAAAAGCTTTTGAAAAAAAGGTGAATGAACAGTTTTTAAGGCATATGGGCATTAGTATCTCACAGCTAAAGGTCTGAGGATACAGAACTACCAGAGGGGTTATAACTACTGTAGCTGTAAAGAAGAATGGCTGTGGGGCAATATAAAGAGAGTTACATACAGGACTCAGAATCAAAACAGGAGAAGAAAATTATATTTGCAGTAGCAGCAGACAGTTATAGCGATAAGGAAGAAATTAAGAACTATACAAATGGTATTGCTGTTCAAAAGATGTGTAAAAATAACCAAGCATGTCTAATGATCTGCACCTGGAAAACAAGTAGAAGACAAGCAGAAACTGTAATGAAAGGGACAGCTGGAGAGATGATAGACGATGGAGGTCAAGCCTCTGTGAGAACCAGCAATTTGAGAGAGTGAGAAATGAAAGAGTCAGAAATAGCTAAGACCTCTCTAGAAGTGCAGTGAAGGTATGTCAATATGTTCATTATTTCATCTATCATCTGCTAGTTGTTCCTCAGACTATACTTACAGAACTTATCTATATTTAAAATGTGATTTATATCTAACACTTATATAACAAAAATTCAATAGTCATGTCCTTTATTCCAGCCCAATGCATTTACAATCCCACTTCCAGTGTTACCTCCTACAGATTTTCGAGATTTCCTCTCAGGACTCCAGGCAGACTCTAAGACAGCATTCCACCATTGCCTGCTAATGTGGTTGCTTTCTTGTTGGTATTCAAACCACAAATGAAATGTGATGAGTTCCTTTAGGCTGCTTAAGCCTCAGAGTCCCCTCAGGAGAGCAGCCTTTGAACCAGAATCCTAAACCCTCTTCTTTCTACTGCTGCAATGTTTATTTTCACCTGCTGAGACCCCCATTCTTTGTATGCTAGTCTGTTAATTCTGTTTTACTCTTCAATTTTGATTTTGCTGCCCCTTTTCATACTGACATGACTCTTAATTTCACTGATCACATGTTTCTACCATAAGGCTGCAGCACTCAATACTGTCTCCACAGTTCTCCAAGGCCTTAAGTTGTTTTTAAGTTCTTTTTTCAACTCCTACAGATTTTTAAAAATTGTTGTAAGTTTTTATTTGATGACTGATACAAGTTTGTTACTGAAGGCAATAGCCATGATAGCTGGCCACTTTCTCTACTCACATTTGCATTGGGGTTCCGGTTAGACATAAGGGACGAATTAAACCACTAGGAGTGTAATGCAGCACTGGAACAGGCTGTCCAGAGAGCCGGATGAATCTCAGTCCCTTAAGGTTTTCACATCTAAGCTAGACAAAGTTATGGCTTACCCAAGTCAAAAGCAGTCCTTGTTTGAGTAGGAAGATGGACTACATAAACCCTCAGAGGTCCTTTCCAGCCCTTATTTCTACGATTCTGCAAATTTGTCCAATATTTCGCTCCTGTACCCTGTAACAATCTGGCTTTCTTAGATTTCTTCATTCTTAATATTCTTAATATCTCTTAATATCTCTTCCTCAGGCAGTATGTCATCAGCCCCATTCTTCACATTTGAGAGTCTAAACCCTGGTTCAGTTGGTATTGTGATGCATTTGCAGTCAATCAAATGCAGAGAAACACTGAATCATCGCTATCTGCCAAAAAAACGAGGCCACATAGCAGGATGGCAAAATAAAATACAACCCTCTTGGTGCACCAGCAGCAAGTGGCTGTTACCCAGCACTGAGCAGATACCATGCCCTCGGGTGCTGGTAACTGGTACTGCTCCCTCCTCAATACTAAGCAAAGCAGTTTTGAGCAGTGCTTTTACCTAAAAAGTGTTCTCACCACTATCAGCCTTGCTCAGCCATGCAGGGCACCTTTTTTCTTCAAAAATGAGGGCTTTAATGTTAACAGATCTCTGAGGGGTATTTTACTGTTATAGGCAGTTTTTAGATCTGCTTCTACCTGTTGCTGCACTTCCACGTCTGCCTCTGTGAAATACATCTTTTTATTCTGCTAGACTACCAGGCAGGGCCCAGGTACCTTGTCTGTTATATTAGGGATATTCTGGTACTATAGAGCAATTAAAATCTACAGTTTGCCCTGCATTGCTGCCCAAGAAGGGGTTAGTATTCTTAGATATTCCGACAAGACTACTTCCTAATCTAAGTTCCACTACGTTAAACTCACAGCTTACATCCCTAGATAAAAAGGAAGTGAAAACACAACCCCAGATGATTGCGTGAACAGCTGTGTGCACTCTGCCCTGTATCCAATGATGTTACCCAGTTGTTCTCAAGTAAATGTTTTTATTTTCTGGATTTGATAAATCAGGGATTGATTTAAGAGGTGGAAATGAGGATAAAATGAACCCGTAATACCTAAAGCATAATATGCACTCTCTTACTGTGCATGTCTTTCCTCTCTGCTTTGAAAGTGCTGCAGTGGACGGTGAGGAACAACAGGAGGTTAGCAAAGGACAGAAGGGATTTAGGAAGGAAACTCAGGGACAGCTGAGGGAGCAGGAGTGAAGAGAGGAAATTCATCAAAGAAAAGAGATAAGAACATTAGACTGAGGAGATTTATTTCAGGGCATTAGGAAGGAAATATAAGAAGAAAGATCTCTAAAAAATAACTTTATGCTAAAGCATTTTACAGCTGGGGGAAATTTGCCTCCATTGACAACAAGTTCTTTTTGCTGGACCATCTCCATACACATGAATCTAAAAATGCACACCAGATTTTTGGCCACCAAACAATAGTAAATTCTAGTCTATTACAAGGATCTATGGTAACAGATTTCTGAAAGTGTGACCAGACTTCCAGAACACAGTAAAAATGTAATCTATTAAGAATTCTTATAAGACAACTATATGTTTGTATCATAATTGTTGAAAACCTGCTTCAGGTACAATGAAGAAAACTAGTAACATAATCCCTATCTCCCGGTACATTTGTTATGGTGGTTTTTGCATATTCCGGTGACTCCTCTTCATTTTAGATTTTCTATCCTTGCTTACTTAGTTTTATAGAGCTGTACAGAAGGGTACAACAAGGATACAACAAGAATAAGCTAATCTTTTTGGATTTCAGTAGACCTTTTGATACTGTCTCTCACAGGACCCTTCTAGACAAAATGTCCAGCCCACAGCTGGTGGTGGGTGAGCAACTGGCTCATGGGTTGAGCACAGGGGGAATAGTGAATGGGGTAACAGCAGACTGGTGACCTGTCACTAGTGGGGTTCCACAGGGCTCCATCTTAGGCCCTGTGCTCTTCAACAACTTCATGAATGACTTGGACACAGGACTGGAAGGGATACCAAGCAAGTTTGCAGATGACACAGAACTCAGAGGAGCTGTTGACTCCCTTGAAGGCAGAGAGGCCCTGCAGAGAGACCTTGACAAATCAGAGAGATGGGCAATCACCAATCACGTGAAGTTCAACATGGGAAAGTGCTGGATTCCACAGATGGGATGGGGCAACCCCAGATGTTCATACAGACTGGAGAGTGAGATGCTGGAAAGCAGTGCCACAGAAAGGGACCCAAGGGTCCTGGTTGATGGCAAGTTGAATATTAGTCAGCAGTGCCCTCGTGGCCAGGAGGGCCAGTCATGTCCTGGGGGGCATCAGGCAAAGCATCACCAGCTGGTTGAGGGAGGGGATTGTCCCATTCTGCTCTGCACTGGGGAGGCCTGACCTTGAATATTGTGTGCAGTTTTGGGCACCACAATATAAGAAAGATGTTAAGCTCTTAGAGAGTGTCCAAAGGAGGGCAACAAAGATGGTGAAGGGCCTTGAGGGGAGGCCATATGAGGAGCAGCTGAGGTCACTTGGTCAGTTCAGCCTGGAGAAGAGGAGACTGAGGGGAGACCTCATTGCAGTCTACAACTTCCTCATGAGGGGAAGAGGAGGGGCAGACACTGATCTCTCCTCTGTGGTGACAATTGACAGGATCGGAGGGAATGGCCTGAAGTTGCATCAGGGGAGGTTTAGGTTAGATATTAGAAGAAGGTTCTTCACCCAGAGGGTGGCTGGGCACTGGAACAGGCTCCCCAGGGAAATGGTCACAGCACCAAGGCTGACAGAATTCAAGAAGTGTTTGGACAATACTCTCAGGCACATGTTGTGACTCCTGGGGATGGTCCTGTACAGGGCTAAGGGTCGGACTCGATTATCCTTGTGAGTCCCTTCCAACTCAGCATATTGTGTGATTCTGTGAAAAGACTTAGAGGACTCCTTAGGAACAGACTTGAGATTAAATAATAGCAACATGTATAAACCTTGTTTATTTCCTGTAGTTATGCCTGCATCTGAAACATACAGATGATAAAGAATGTTTGTGTCCTGGACCAAGAGGAAAACTAAAAGTAGAAAAAAACTACAGAGCTGCACTTGCTCTACAGAGCTACATCTTGCACCAGTGACATTTCCTCACCACTTTCCTACTGAACGTACAGAAGACGACGTACTTGGGACAGCTCCAAGCAATATAGGAATGTTTCTGCCTGTGATATATATGCCAGGAATAGGAACAAGTGATCCTGTTTTTCAGGCCAGATCTTTCTTCTTGAGTGTTGACAGCTATTCACCCCTGCCTTACCTAAATGTTCTAAAATCAGACTTTGAATGTGGTAATTTTAGAATAATCTGGAGCATCAGTCCCAAATGTCCAGAAAGTACATTGATTTTGGTTGCCTGACTGAGTTTTCACCAAGCATTCTTGAAAAAAACAGCCTGCACCCCAGAATTTCTTGCCACTTTCAAAAGTCCCTATTCCCACCAGCTGCGATGCATGATGTTATAACAGAGATGTTATCCAGCAATTGCTACATGCTGAGACAGATGCAGTAGTTCAAGATTAAACTCAATCTCACCTTCCCTATGGTTTGTAGAGAATTAAGGTAACATCTCCATTATCCCTCACAACATAGAGCCTTTGCTGCTGCCTCCCCACACAGATGCAGTGCACACCATATTCCATTATGCCATAAGGTTCAAGAATACCAGGTGTTCTGATAAAGCAGTGATTGCTGCTCCCACACTGGTGAAAAATCAACCATGGCATGAGTGTAATTTTGTCACTGCATGGTAGCTGGACCACTACAGCACGGGCTTGAGCTCTCTCAGTATTGGTGCACCTGGAAGATTCTATGGGAGTTGGCCACAAAACACCATTTTGAACTAAAACTCTGAAGTCTCCTCTCTGTGTGGTGTGTGCATCCACAGCAGGACAGTAGGGAAAGACAAACAAGGGTTTATTGCTAAAGGAGTGCTCTTCATGAACAGATCAGTGTATTAAATACATGCTGACTGTGGATACAGCATCTCAGGATGCCAATGCAAGGCAACAAGTTCAAAGATAGCACCTGGTAAAAGAGGAAATGCCCAAATACCTAAAAACTTACCATTAGAGAGACTGACATGCTCTAACACTAGCAAAGCAAACTCATGGCAGAGTGCATCGAGCTCCATTTGACAGCTCTGGAACTAACAGTTAATTGCATTGGGATTGAGCCTTCCCAGATTTTTCCTAAATTTGTGCCAACTACTTAATAGCATAAACTGCAGGGAACAGACTGAGTGAGGCCTGGTTTATACTTAACAAATGATCAGCAAAATTTTCATGTTGGATAGAAGAACGCAAAACAAACAGAAAGAGCCTGTATTCCCCTAACTGATAGTGCAATGCCAGTCCTTGGCTCTCAGTTGTATCAGTTAAATATCCATTAAGTGACACATTTTGTCTGAGCTAGGAAACTCATAAACTATGCTGTGCTAAGAAATGCTTCTTACAGAAAGGTAATGCTGATGTAAAAGGCACCACTCAGTTGTTTCAGCAAAAATTTAAGATAATCTTTGAACAAAGTCTTTGCTCAAATGGCTTACCTGCTCTATACAGGGACGGACTTCATACCTTATTTGGGGTGGATCAGTATATTGATATTTATGGTGTTTATTCTGCATGACAGATGCAGGGTCAAATACCTGAACGAACTGTGGTCTCAGTCAATCTACTCAAGGATTGATGTCCCATTACTGCTAGAGCTCTTCTAAAGTAATGCTGGTTGTCTTTACAAAAGGAAAGAAAAAGTAATTAAAAGGTTTCCAGACAAGATTCTGGAATATGAAATACAAGCCAACGTAAAATGGCGTCCGAAGTCTTTCCATCTGCAAACCCAGAAGAAAAAGTTTAAGACAGAAAAGAAAATATACAACAACCTAACCACACTTGCCAAGTTACCCTTGGTTCTTAATGAAATCACCCTGCAAAGCACATTCTGTGTTGCAGTGCTGAGATCCCAAAATCTTCCTCCTCCTGAACTGTTTACAAGTTTTTGCAGTGACACTAAGCAAACACCAGCATGGCAGAGTCATGAAAACGGGATATAACAGTCTCTAAAAAACCATGAAGTACATCCTGGCACAATGCACAATCATTCAATTCCAGCATATGCTGTGGTGTGAAGAATGATTTAAAAAATCCCATACTGTTGCTCTGGTGCTTATAGATATGGGTTTCAAATGGTTCGGTCAATATTGTATTCACACTGCTGACTGCATCTGAGTTTCACTCTGATTTTTGCTCTTAGTCCAGGAAGAAATTGTGTGAGGAAAGAAAATTATTTTTTATAAGTAGTTGTATAACTTACAAATCTTTCAGTAGTTCAGGTCAGAAAACGTGCCCCCCTAATTCCTTTTTTGTTTAAAAGATTTGGGAAGTGATTTTGTCCATAATCTAAAATGAATTTCCTATCTGTAAATGTGGCCAATTCTACCTATGGCTCAATCAGAATCCACTCTGCTGTGGCATCCTCTACTCTGCAGACGGGGATAAGTTTCATCCTGTAATTCTTCAGACTGATTAATTAACCACAGAATAGAGGTGGTTGAAGTGCTGGCAGAAGTCAATTAAAAGGTTTTGCTTATGTGAGATCAAAATCCAATGTTTTTTAGCACTTTTCATCAACCTTCAGTGACTCAGGGAAAAAAAAAGTATTAAAGTTTTGAATGTACCAAAGAACCTGCAGCTCCAGATGGAAAAAATGCAATCTTCACCAGATTCATGATTCACATCTGGAGTTAACAGAGACCACAGCTGCAGGTGGCTCGGCTACATAGACCAACATAGACCACCCAGGCTGAAGAAGTCTGATGCTTCAGGTTCCCAGACCAATTGGGTGTCCAGCCAGTCAGAAATTCTGGAAATACTCTAGGATCTGACCAGGGTTTACAAGCTCTGGATGCCAGTCTCAAGATTTTCAAACTGCACACCCCATCTCTTCAAGAAGGAGCCTCGAAGATAACCTTCCCCTGGGGTTCCCCTTGCCTTTCAGTGTAACTCCTACTAGTTGTCCTTCCCAAAAAATAGAGCATCAAGCCTGACAACAGCTGAGGATCCTGGTGCTTTCTACCATTGCCCCATGTAGTCTAGGGACACATCTCTCTAGCTATGTCTGCCCCACAGCTGTGGATTCTTGGAGCCTGTCTCAAGACTTCCTACATCTTGACTTGATAACCTAAGGATCAGACGCAGTGAAAGTCCCTGCAGAGGCAGGACTTTCAGGGGCTCTGCCCTGTAGCAGGCAAGCAGGACTCCCTAACAGCCTGCTACAAATGCAGAGAGTTCAAAAGAAACCTAGCCTTTGATATACTGGGAGTTCACTGAGCCAAAGTTATTTCATAGAAAACATTTTAGTGAATCAGCATCTTTTGATAAAACTAAGCTTTGGCAATGCATGAGGAGAATTCCCAGAAGCTTCGGTAGAGAAAGCTATCTGAAGTCAAGCTATGGTCAGTCTCATCCCAAATGCAAAGGGCAGTGCAATTATAGTGGAAACAGGTAAAGACAAAGCTGAACAGAAAGGGTTTTTACAGGCTAATTATTGACAGTAGCTTTAGAGGAGGATGAGGACTGGACTGCTGGCACATTTAGACATCTCATCTCTGGGAGAAGTTACTTCCCATTTAGGCATTATGGTTGTGATCAAGTGAAATGCATGGAAAAAGCACTCCATGGAAAAAGCACTAGCTAGCTCTAGTCTGGGCTCATGAGGGACATTTATTGCTGTATGACAAAGGCAGCACATGAGGATGGTAGACTGTCTATTTCTATGTGTTTGCACACACAAGGCTACACAAGGGTAGAGCACATTGGGTACAACAGAGGTTTTAGCCTGACTGCTATAATACAAATTAAAAGTAGGGTGGAAAAAATAGGGCCAATTATTTCTAAAGGTTGCCCAAATGCCTCAATTGATCATACTAACTTTAGAAAGCAAAAAGCACTATGCATGCTTGACAGGTTTGTTCCTCTGACAGGTACATCATGTGCTTGTGATTCCTGTTTAATTTCCTTCTTTAAGAATACCTCAAACTGTGTTCCTTGTGGGTGTGGTGGAAAGTGGAGGCAGAGTCATTCTTCTCTGAAGGAAAATACAATTACCCAACTTCTTTAACTGCTCAAACAGATGACAAGTGAACAGGCATTCAATGCTCCCCACTAGCTCCAGTTTAAAACAAAACACTCTCCATTATACATCCGGTAACAGATCCCTAATCCCAAAATCCCTGTAGCAGAAGGGAGCCAGGGGAAAAAAAAAAGCCCCTTTTATTTTGCCTGTGCTTTTCATATTGCAAGGTGCTTTTTTATCTCATTGAACTCAGAAGAGAGACTTGCACACATGAAGCTGTGCTGCGCAAACTGGGTTACTACTGGAATACGAACAAGGGTCACAGAGGCAGGGGATAAGCACGTGTTCATGCACTCGTGGTCTTTGACGGGTGCCAATCATTCCTGCAGCTTGTTCACCACCTACGCACTATCAAATATACACACACACACACACACTTCTAATCTGCTCTCTTCCAGTGCTAAAGCCGACAAGCGTGTGGTAATGCTCCAGGTTAAAGATAAACCACAATCAGGGTGTGAGTGTGTTTTAAACAAGCATATGCAGTGAACGTGCAAGGGACAATCTACGTACGTGTGCATACATTCATCTATACACTGAAACCTGCATGTTCAACAGCGAGCAAAAATACCAGAATGTACATGTTTTGGGAATATTTAATTTCCTTTATTCTTTCATCTTTTTTTTGGGTCCTTTGGGTTATTCTCTTCTTGCAGCAATATGCCAATCAATCAGAAGAATAATAAATGAGTGCCAGCAAGTTCGCACAGTGCTTCTTAATCAGGGAGTCCTGGAAAGTTTGATGAATGCTTTAAAACCTTTTCTTTGGGACTTCTGTTTAATAAATGGAAATAATTTCCCTCTCATTTGCTATTTTTAACATAGCCACGTCCAAAATCTTGTCTGCCAGTATCCTAGATTAATCTAAATGCATCTCACTGGTGATATCCCATGGTCTTGTGTTCATTTGTACCCAATGGTAGATGTACTCAGTGGGATTCAGCAGCAGCTTAACACCATTTCCACTGCAATCAATAGCAAAACTCCTAAATACTGCAGCTGGAAAACAATTAGGCCTCTACTGAGTACATTAGAAAAAATATCGATTTGGTGAAATTGAGGTTTAGTGTTGGTGAGTTTGGCTTTGTTAATGTCAGGGAAACTGCCCTTGTTATGATCAAAGCTGAACTTGAACCAAGTAACACTATTCAGTCCAATTCTATCTCTGCCTCGGATTTAGCTTCTCCCTGATACTGTTCTGATATTCTAGTAATGATTTCTGTAGACCAGCCTGCAGTCAGCAGTTGAGGACAGCTAGGTCAGCCAATATCACAGTCTTTTCTTTGAAAAATCTGAAAACAAATTCCAAAGAGAAGATGCTGCTCTCAAGTATTACCTTCTTTAACTTCACTTAGGGGAGCCTAAATTTCTGCTTCTGCAGACACCTTGCACAAGTCCCTCTCTTTTATGCTCCAGACAGAGACATGTGACTTTTTACAGATTTCAAGTGTGTGATGGAAATTCACAGCTCCGTGGATTTTAAGGCTGGAGAGGCCACTGCATTAATCTAATCAGAGCTAATGCATAGCAGGGATCAGGAAACTATTATCAACTACTTCCTACTTCAAGTCCAGCAGCTGCAGTTGAACTAGGATCTTGGTTTTAGAAAAACACACAGACGTTTAAGAGGAAGTTTAATAGTCTTTCAGGGGACAAACTCACTAGAGCTTTGGGTGGCTAGTTCCAATTAGTAACTTCATCCAGTGATCAAACAGGCCTAGTATTTCTACATTCAATCTAGTTACAGCTTATAACTATTAGTTTCCAAATACACTTTTTGTACCCAAGACTATAATATCCTCTGTTATCACATGCCTATCCTCCTTATCACTCTTTACAGACCATGATGAAGCTATGTCTTAGCCTTCTCTTTAATAAACGAGGTGGATTGAGTCCCTTGAGTCTTATAAAACCCAAGCTCTGATTGTTTACTTATTCTCTCAGATACTTTCTAAATTGTGCCCAATTTCTAAACTTTTTTCCTTGAAGGACAGAGAAGGAAGGGAAAGACTCAAAAGTAGGATAAGGTAGCAGAGAAATAAACACCTACTGAAATAGAAGCTCACAAAGAAGCAAGAGATGATAAAAAGACCATGCAAAGCAGTGCCCATTTACAAGTATGCTTCCCTAAGTTATCCTGTCAATTCCAAGAGGCTGATACTCGATTCTCCTACCTATCCTTCCACTCAATTATTTCAGCCAACCAGTGATTTCCATTAGTGATTATTGCAAGACCTTCCCAGCTTAAGAATACACTCTATGCCTTTGCAGAATTTTTTGGAAGCAGAGCTCATTAGCACTACAAGGCACTAAACCAACAGTCTCCCCAAAACCACTACTCGTGTCACAATTGAGCTCCACTAAAGTAGGACTGTGTTCTTTCCCATCCCCCGCCCTGGAAATATCTGCCTTGCTTCAAGGCCAGCACTAGAGGACTCAGAAGAAACAAAAGGCACATGGACACAAAGCACACATATGGAGCTCTGGGCTTCAGTCATCAAGCTTGGGACATCTGTGGCTTTCTCAGGATGCCCGTGTGTTCAAGTAATTAGACCAGGGCCAGCTGTCCCCTTCTCGCTCTTCACCCTTTATGCTCCCATTGCTTCTACTATCTCTGTCTGTCCAAAGAGTATTTCACCTGATGGATCACCAAACGAGTAGGGTTTTTTGTTGTTGTTTATTCTTTGGAAGGAGGGAGTGGAAGAGAACTGGTGAGGCAGTAAAGAGGAGAAAGGATTCTCCTGACTACGTCTCATGAGACACCTCAACGTTTCCAAACAAGTTTTTGCCACGTGAGAGGAAAGATTTACTTTAACCTTTATATTCTGAAGTTATAAACTCCAAACACTTTTACTGGTACTGAAAATGAAACCATCAGTAGTGAACTCGCCTGCTCAGGAAAGCTTACTGCTTTAAGGACACATTCAACTCTTGTATTCTGGGCCTAATTTCCCTGTCAGTGATCCAGAAGTAATTCAGGGAAATCAATGAACTGTATTTCAATCTCAAGATGCTCACTGCAACACACTCCTTTCTGAAATCTTTCTGCCAATTTGTGCTAGAGCAAGCTAGAGGTACGGTGGAAGGCAGGTCTCCACATCTGTGGGGGTTACCGCAGTGCAGCTGAAGAAACCCAGCTGAAGCTTTTATCAGTTGCATGAAAGCAGGAGTGAGAACAGAACCAACCCTTTGTTCTCAACTGTGAAATTACATTTGTAGCTTTGCCCCAAAGCCAGGCTCTCAAACAGGCCCAAGCTGGAGCTGGGAAAGGAACACTGTTCCCCAGCCTGCATTTAGTGAGTAAGGACATGACAAAGCAAAAGGCTCCCATATGCACTGAGCAGCCCTGTCCTTTGACAGGGCAGCAAGTGCTTGGATGATACATTTACTGCAGCTTGTGCTGCAGCATGCCTGCCCGTGTATCATCTCCATAGCAGCAGTTCTGCTAATTGAGACCAGCTGCTTCAATTCCAAATTTTTCTCTCCAGAAATATCGATACTACAGCATTATGATTAGAAAGCACTTTACCAAATGCCTCTCAATTCTGCACAGCTCAGATGAAGAGCAGCTGCAGAGAGAAGGGACAGTTCCCTGAACATACAGAATAAAATACTGCAAAAACACTGGAGAAATGAAGGCTACAAGAAGCAAGTCAAAATAGAATAATGATGACAAGGAAAGCAGCCTGCTGTATATGCTTGTGCCTGTCACTTCAGATGTTGAAAGGACCGTGAGCAGACTTCTTCCTTATGCTCTAGGATAAATGGCCACAGCACTGCACTGTTACAGCTTCATGTGGCAGGTGTACATGTTTGTCAGATCCAGTTTTTCTGTCCAAGGCTGGATTGAAGCAAAATCCATCAATCTGGGCCTGGCTTGGGAGAGTAGCTGTGGTCTTGAATCATTTGGCTCCAGGGGCTGTTCTGCACACCCCACTGGCAAAGAAAGCCACTAGAACTGATAAGCTAGGGGGAAGTTGCACAAAGTAAGAACGCCACCACAGTACTGTGACTTGGCTTCACTGTTGGCTATCTCCCTGCGGCTGCTGACTCCACACAGCAGGCTGTCAGCTGGATGCTTCGCAATGGTCACACTGGGATTGCCAAAAACTGCGTTTTTCCCCTCCAGCCAGACTGGATTAAGCTGGCTAACAGTACAGTCAATTCTAAATTCACTCAGAAGTCTCAGGCCCTGTCTGTGACCATCAGACAGAGGGCATTCCTAAAAGACATCTGGTTACTGAATTTATGCAAGAACTGGGCAAACCACTTCAATCCCATCTGTTGTTCCAACCTCCTGAGCACAGAGAACAGAATCCTTGAAAGAGAAAATCTCACCAAGAAGGGTCTGAAAATGAGAACCACAATGCAATATGTGATTTCCTCCTGAGAAAGATGCTGTACAATCCTACAGAAAACATGGCACGCTTCAGCATGTGGCTGTGTAAACAAGGGCCTAACACACCATTTCACAACTCTGATTTCATACTACAACCGAGGTAATGCAACACAACTAAAGCAAAGAGATTGCTTTGCTATGCTAAGCGATTTGCCTCCTACTCTGAAAATCAATGAGGTAAATAAAATGTTTTATACAAATACCAGACAGTGTCTCTCAGAGAACAAAATGCTCACGTTTGTTAAAAATATTCCTATTATTTTACTCTGGAAAATATCCAGTGTTTAGTGTCTCATTCAGATTTTACCATTTACACAGTTTTCTTACCTATCTCACTTTCTAACTTTTGGTCTATATTAGAAGTCTGTTTGAATCCACAGTACTGCAGGAGAGGGAATATATCAATGAAATTCCAGAAAGGTAAAGTCTGAACACATTACAGTTGACCGTAAACTTTTGGAATTTTTCTCTGAAAAAAGAAACCAAACTTATTTTTTGTGTAACATTCACTGACTGTATATTAGCTGAAAATCCATTTTCTTTCTGCTCTGAGTAAGATTGCTATACTTACTTGTGCTTGGAAACAGCTGACACAGAAGTCCGTATAGGAAACAGCAGTATAAACTTCTATGCTCTGTGTGCTTATACAGGGAAGTTACCTCAGTAAAGTGCTCCATGCTGCACACAAACCTGTTAGTGTAATTTGCAGGTGACAGTGTGATCAAATTCGTTGATTGCACTGCAGTTGTGTTCCTTCCCATCAAGATGAATTTAGCCTTTCTAGTCACCAAATCACATGAATAAACTGTTATGCATACATTTATTTTATTTTTAGGTTTCCAAGATCAATCAATGACATTCATGTGAGGAGAATCACAAGGCTAGGTAAAAAACAAACTAAGCTCTTCTGAACACTAACAGTCATTGGGAGCATTGGGACAAACACCTTGATGGTTTCCAATGGCACAGCTCTGTGGATTGTAAACAGAATTACAACAGCTCCAAATAGTCACAGACCTTGGCACATCAGATCATAAAGAACCCATGCATCAGAGCAAGTAGTAGGAGTATTCAAGTAACAGATTTACTAGCCTCTGTTAAATCTCCTCATGCTGACGTTTTTACACCTCAGTCTGCAATGTACCGCAACCACACAACTGCAGTGGTGGAAGTCCAATGCCCAACACACATCTGCCCCAATAGAGAAGCAAGACCTCTGCAGCTGACCGTTTATTTTGTTCGCAAAGCACAGGCATACTCCCGTTTAATTTCAACTGCCCTAGCCTCCCCCATAACTAAATTATTGTTATTATGCTCTGCATAATCCTAGTACTGACAGGGATGTTTGTTATACATAATTAAAGATATTAATTTTGCATGGAACAGAAGACAGAGTCAGGAATCTAATTTTTTTTAAAATCTCCCATTAGAAAATTACCTTCATTAGCACCGACTCACTGAGCTTCTCTCTGTTGACAATTTTTATCGCGACCTTCTGACACGTGACACAGTGAACCCCCAACTTCACAAGCCCTGCAGGAGAAACAGAGCAAAACAGAAAGGAAGAATTGGTTAGAGACAGTCGCTGTTGAGTTTTTTGCTATTAGAACACCATCCAGCACTTAGCAACTTATATGCAAATAAATTCCCACCAGTACCTTCTCCAGCCAGATAAGGTCGTGTGAGTAACGATGACCCCGCAGCCCACATTGTGACTATTCGGCTGTGAAGCCACCAACATCCTTGATGCTCCTGTGGTTTCTGCCACTAAAACTGTGTTTCTGTTGAAACACTGTATTCCACCTCTAACAACTCAAATTCCATCCTATCAACAAGAAGTTCTGCCAATTGAACCACACTGGACTAAGGGTTTTTGTTGACACTTGACATCAACAAAAGCTCACAAATCAGCAAAACTAGATGGTCATATGTTTGCAGTGTAGACATAGCTTCTACTGTTCTCTAGCTCCTTCCAAAGCTTTTATGATCCTAATAAAAAGGTATTTAATTATGGTTTCATTTACTATTTTAATTTACCCTCCTGGATAAACTTAGCACTGTGATGAATGCCATTGTGGTGTGAACGAACATCAGCATATGCTGATACAATTCTAAGAAGTTCTTACTTGTTATTACTCACTATATCCTTGTCCTCAAATAATACAGACTGCTGTTAAGTGATTATATTGGCAAAAGGATATGGATATCCCTGACAGGATCAGGATGTCTGAACTATCCCCAAAATATGGAACAGAACCCCAAGACTTAAAAAAAAGAAAGAGCTAAGTAACACACATGAAGCATTACCTTCTGCAAAATTTTCATCTAAATCTGCTGACTTGCATGAAGGTGCATTAAGATACCTCCCACAAGTGAGTTTAAGATGGTACCCTGAGCTCTCAACTCTACTGCCATTAAGAAAATCTGTAACTGGAAGAGTTGTAGGTTATTCAAGTGAGATCTTGTTGGCTTCAGTTTTTACTCTTGTAAAACATGCACATGAAGCACAACACCTGATGGGCTGGATCCCATCCCACTCCACACACTATATGCCAAATTGCCATTTAGTTTAATTCAGTTATAACAGAAGTAAAAAGAAATTGCACCTCCCTAGTGTCACTAAGACCTGCTGTGCTTTGCAGAGTATTTATGAGCAATGACATCACAGAGTAGGAAAAAGCCTAACTTAGCTAGCAGTTCCTAGGCTGGGTTGCAGTTAAGAAGCCAACCCATCCCCTGGTGCAAACCACAAAGCCAAACACATTGCTTTATCTGGAATTTCAACACAAGATTTGCAGTCCAATGAAACTCTGAACACAGGACTTCACATGTCTTACTGAAGGATAAATATATAGACTATTGCCTCACTACAAACTGGCCCAAATGAAGTGAACTAGAGCTTCATCAGGGACTGCAGCAATCTCCTGCGGGTACTTGTCCATGCTTTTTCTACACAGTTAATCATAAATTTGGAACTATTAATCACTGGCTATTAAGTGGAGAAATAAACTCCCAACTTGCTTCCAGTCACATCTCTTTTACAGCATGCTCAAGTCTTCTGGATATTTCTAGTCACATAATTTCTCAGTCTCATCTGGTTAAATGCTGACATCCTCACTTTCAGCCATGACATAAACAAGTCACAAAAATTAAGAATGCAATGCACTGACAAATCCATTTGAAAATGTGTAATAGTGTGTCCTCAGCCCGAGGCAAATGAGAAGCACAGCTGGGGAAAGATGCTGTGATGTCCAGCCACGCTCACTCTTCAGTATGATTTTTTTTCTCTTCAATTTATAATATTAACCATAGCACTATTGGCTCTCCGTTCACCGTTCAGAGCAGCTGCAGCCTTCCTTATGCTTCTTCCCTTTGGCTTTGTTTTGTGTTTGGATAGTGACTACTTGGCACCACCCTGTTGAAAGTGTCCGCTGTTTCAATCTGTGCCAATTGCTTCCTTCCTGCTTCTAGCACAAATTGCAGCTCTACATCACTCTTCCAGCATGACAGCATTTTTTACATTGCTCTTAGTTACTTTCAAATCTCAGCAGAACTTTTAGCTCAGTCCTTTATGTTGAGACTCCCGGGATCTGTGGCACAGTGCTGTATTGTAACATGGTGCAGACCAATTTTCAGGGGCCAATGAAGGTGAGAATCTCTGAGTCTTCACCAGTGATATACCAGACTTGTGGTATCTCACACTTCAGGATTTGATTTCCAATCTTGTTGCTCCCAAATTAAGACATCTGTTTCATTGAACATGGCTTATTCGTGAAGTATTTTTCTTTTGTCCTCCCTGAAGCACCCCATCATTGAGTCAGAGAAGGGTTTAACCATGAGCTTCTGGGACACTGTCATGCTGTACAGGCTATCTTCACAGTGTCCTCTGTCCTTCTAGCTACTAACTTAGAAAATCAAAAATTAAGATTAAACCATTCTGTTTACTCAAACAAAAAGTAAATAAACTGTTAGAAGAGACCAAGACTTTGCAAAATTAAAACTGAATCACACTGATTTTATACTAATTAATTTCATCACCTTCAAGAAATCATTCTTGATTTACACCATGGTACCAAAGGACAGAATGGGAAAACGTGAGATTTAATGCAACATTCCTCTTCTCCTGATTTGCATTTTTAAAATCAAGAAAAAAAATGCACCGTCACCACTGTTTTGTGGAAATAGAACTTTTAGACAACTCTCTGAACAGCCCAAGACAGCACTTTTCACTGTACTAAATTCAATGAATGTAATTTTAGAATGAAAATAAAACATGCCACTCTGCCTTGCTTCCTCCCTCCTCCCCGAGTCACTTCCTTTCACCATTTCCATGCCAGCCTAAGCAAAAAAAAAACCAAAACCCTCTTAGTAAGTCCATCTATAGGATAACACCCTCCTGCTACTATGATGAAAGCCTAATTGAGTTTGTACTCTGGACTTCTGTTTCTGTCCTGTAATTTCAGTCAAGTGTATAACTACTGAGGGATGACTTACATGTGGATTTGAGTTCCTGTGGCCTTCTGATTCTTAAGTCCTTTTAATGACATGGAGAACATTAACTATTTAAGACGTATTATTTATCTACATAATAACAGACCTATGAGAGAATAAGAAGCAACTATGTGACTGAACTACTGAGCTGTTATTGAAAAAACTGAAGTGGCAGAATTGCCTACTTGGAAACAAGTGTCCAAAGTGTGTTTGCAGGTTTGTGGAAGAGGCTGTGCATCTTCCACTTTTTCCTCTCCTGTATATTCAGCTGTAAATGAGCATCTCAAAACTATACAAATCCTCCAATACAAATGTGTCAATAAGTTAGGTACTTATTTGTAAAGCTTATCTACACATTCAGGCCAGCACAGGTACCTGTGTACCTGTGTCTTCCCCAAAGGAAAATAAGCAAGGCTGCTGCTGGTAAGAGGATATTTTGCACTGGCTTGGCCTAAAGCAAATCTGCCAGGCAACAAATAGAGTTTGAAATTGTCAGCTTCATGAATAATTAACTCCTCAAATGCAGGCACGTAACCTTCATGACTGTTAAAGTTAAGTCCGGCCTGTCCTGACAGAAAATCTAAGATGCTGTGGGAATCAACCACTTGCAGTTTTTCTCAACTACCCACACAGCTGTTACACACACACATTTCTTCAGGTACACTTCAGATCCCCACCCACAGGTCATTCCTAGGGGCTTGTGGATATTGACACACAGGGGCTTTCAAAGAGGTTGTTGCATCCTAGAGCCAGCTAGAAGCATTGGGCTGCTTTTGATCTTAGCCACTGAACTGCACCAGAACCAGCCCTATAATTGAAGGTGGAGAGTAAAGAAGGAAACATGAAAACACTGAAAAGCAGGGGGATGTGTAAGTTAACACTGACTTTTTATCCTAAGTTAAAGCCACTATTTGAAAAAGAATGAGCATGAGGAACCCTATATGACACAGGGAAAAGATTCCACTGATGGAAGAAGAGCAAAGGGAAGCGTACAGGCCTGAGACAGCCTAATGCTGCAGTGAGCTGCTAGTAACCACACCTATGCATTTTGCTGCTCATAAACTCCCACTCTGTGGATGCTCAGAGATACATAGATCTTTTCTGAAAAGGATAGGAGCTTATATGATGAGCAAGGGACAGAGTTAGATCAGCTGGAGAGGTGGACAGTCTCTGAAGCAGTTCAGAGAGAAAATTCTTCTTTTATCCAAGAAGAATGTTCTATGGGGATGGAAAAACAAAAGCTTCCCTCCAACTGAGACAATACACTCACTGTGAATCCATGACCACAGCAAGTGGCCTATATTGTAACTGGCAATCACCTCCATGACTTTTCAGCCAAGAACAGGATTTCAGAAAAGGCTGATTTATTTTTGCCTTGCATTTTGTGCATTAATTTTTCTCTAATACAGACTGAATAAAACACTAAGAGCTGGTGCTGTTTGATACCCACATCTCAACTGCATAAATAGTAGCATCTTACTAACGATCCTGTTATTACAACTCTTCATTAGAGAAAGAAACATTCTAGGAACAAGAGAGAATGTTTCCAGTACTATCCAAACCTGAAGTCTGCCAGAGATACTGATCTGAAACAAATCATCATTTTAAGTGAGAGAGAAAGTAATAAATAATGAAATATCATCGTTGTTTAAATACAGCACTTATGGCATATCCATTGTTAATAACGTGTTTAACATTTCTGAAAGACTGGGAACAAGTAACTCATTATCCTGATTTTTAACCATTAGGTCAACAACTACTTCAAGAAGTGGAATGAAAAATTAGGTACATTTGCTGTATTTATTACGTATAATTTTTCCACTGGCTAATGGAAGCCTTTTGTTTTCTTTTAAAATAAAACCAACCAAATGCCCTATTCATAAGCATTGATAAATTTCTGTCGTAGGGAAACCAGCCACTGATTTCAGAAGATCATCTGCACATACATGTTGCTTGCTCTTCATTTCACTTCAGTGCATTTTTGAAAAACTTAAAAAATCCAAGCGGAAAGCTCTGGTCTGGACAGTAGTGTCTATTTTGGTTGGATGAGCAATTAAAGGAATGTCTAGAGAGAAATATCACTCCTCTTTTAACTTGAGTTAGCTAATTGCCAATTAATTCAAGTCAATGAATACTCTGCAAATGTTAATCTAGGCAGTGCAGGACACTAACATTTGTGGTTTACTTCAGGGCTCAGACTAGTACTGGCAACAAACTATTTTGATTAAAGGAGGCACAAAAGTCCAAGGCTGAACAAAGTCAAGTGCACTGTTTTTTAAAAAGCTTAATGTGTGTACATTATTGCTGCATATGAACTTTGTACATACAATCTTTATATACAAATAATGTAACTTAATTTATCCCCACAAATTGGAGGTTGATGTTGTAAATCTTAAAAGAATTTATGGATACTCATTCTTGAAAACTACATGCACTAACATTTGTAAGACCTGAAAAATTTCAAGGATGCCAGTTCAGAAAATCAACCACTAAAGCAAACAAAAGCATTAATACATCTCAAGTGAGGCACAGGACAATACTTAAAATGTAATATTCTCCCTCTTTACTCTCAACAGTTATCTTCACAAACACTGTAGTTTCAATTAGGGTTAAATCAGTTCAGTTACAGTGTCTAACTCTGCTGACTGCAGTAAAGTTGCTTTAGATCTGCAACAGTGGAAAATGGATTAAAATTTGGCCCACAGCAACATGATTTCCATAGCCATAAAATAAGGATAATAACACTTAGTTACTTACCTTGCAAGGGCTGTAGCAGGATTAACTGATTAATCCTTACAAAGAATGTTCGAAAGCGGTATAAATCCTATGCAAGTTTTACATATTACAACCAGAAAAACTGCATTTTAAATACAATCTGGAAAGAAAGCTCTAGATAATTTATTATTATCAGCTTCCATTTAATTTCCCAATTCTTTTAGACTGTAGAGTCCTGGTCTCCAATGATACGCATCTTATACTCTTAGCTGCACTCGAAAGAACTTTGTTACTGAGCATCCTACTTACATAAACCAATAATTGTCCTTAATTACTCAGTCTTCTCATTGAACAGATGTTTATTTTTCTACAGCAATTGTTATCTCTAATTATTGCATTTAAAATAAACAGAGACTTAAGGCAAATTATATGGTATCAATTTATAATTGCATATGGGAAAAGGAGGTATAGGAGAAATCTAGAAATCTAAAAGGATGACGATGGAGCTCCCAGGTTGGTAATGAAATAACTTGACCATGGGCTCTTCTACAGGGAGATTCTAGAATTATAAGGCAGTTCTGAGGGCTCATGCAATAACTGTTTATAAAGTGCATAAACTCTAATTACAGTAGGACCAAAGCCTGAGTTCAAATGCTCATCAGGTTCATCAGTGCTGAGATTCACATACCTCAGGTCAGAGCACAGGGAAGCTGCACACTAATTTGCTATAGCCTAGATTTACTGTCCTGAGTTACAAGCACTGTCAGATGTTTGCTGGCTCGGCCAGCCAAAGGGACACACTCCTAAGCTCAGAGATTGGTGAGAACAATGCATCAGCTCAGATGTGACTGGATCCACATGGCTGATATTACAGAACAGAAGACACAAACATGTATAGATACATATACACAACAGCTCACCAGGAGCAGGTTTTACACTGTATGCCTCAGAGATTATGGTAGGATCATCCTCCAAGCTCAGCAGGATCAAACACAGAGAACCAACATCACCTCTATTGATTTCTATCTTGGGCTCTTTCTTACAATATTTCACAAATCAATACTTCTCAGAAACCCTCTGTGCCCCCTGAATATAGAAAAGAACATGACTGTTGAGTCCTTTTGACATGGTCTCTTTCCCATCTTACCAGACACACCTACATATCTAAAGCCTCCTCAGGGAACCGGGACACAAACCTTGAATTGGCACACTGGATGCTGCTTTTGCAAAATACCATTATTTCATCAGTGAAACTCATGAAGTCCTCTGGGATCTATCAGCAGCTTGTGATGTCTAGTGGGCTGAATTCCTATTTCAGATTAAGTTTTGTTCCCATATAAAAACACCTGGGAGACACCTGCCACAGAAGTGCAGCCTTCAGCTTCCAACATGCATGCTTGAAAGCATTTGGGCAGCACCCCCACCATACACAGGGAAAGAGAAGACTGGTTTCATTGTTTTCAAATTAAAAAGATAAATTAAAATACAACAGATCTTTCCACTGATGCACCAGAAAAAAAAATCTCTTTTTTACATCTCTGGCTGCGTATTGGGAACACTGCTTTCACTCACAACTTTCCTAGTAAGCAACTCTTTTTTCCGCTTTCCAAGAGCTGTACATTTCCTTGTAAAGCTCTTCTTGAGGAATTATAAGATCCATGTTCCCCTTCAGACTTCATTAGTCCTCTGTCAGGAGATGACCAAAGACAGCCATTTTCAGGTATAGCAGGAAGCCAGCAGAAGTCTGTCTATCCTGCCTAGGATATCTTTTGGAAAACACATTGCAATTAGTTAACATCTGGGTAATGAGCCACAACATTCCCCCTTGGTCCAGTCATCTATTGAGAAGGGCTGACGCACTAATAAGGAGGGGACACTGCGCAGCAGAGAGGGTGAGGAAGGAGGAGGGGAAACAGCAGATAAACTGCTCTTCCATGTACTTTTAGCTGATGTTAATCCCATTTTCTATGCTAATTTCTTACATCTCCCCTTCTTCACCACACCTTTCCGCCCTCCATCAGGAAGTCCTCTCACCCTTTTGACCCTCCTATCACCAAGATTGTTTCAGCTAGGTTATATGTATATTAAGAACTTAATTAAAAGCAGGGTTACCATGGAAAACCTTTATACAGCAGACAGAGGTCATGCTCTTCACAAGATTAGGCTCACCACAGAACTCTTCATCTACCCAGCTCAGTGCTGATACAGCTTACTTTGCCCTCTGACATCTCTTAATCACCCACTGACAGATTCCTAACAGGATTTTCACTGAGTGCGGATATGCTGCCCTTCAGTAAGGGCTCAAGAAGTGATTGGATTAACTAACTTGCACCCGTGCTTTGAACAAGGTGCCAAACAGCAAGTCACAAGCACAAGCAGCACATCTCAACTCCCATGAATTCCAGAAGGACTTGCTGATAGCAGTGGGGTATGGCCCCTACACAGCCAGAGAGGAAATGCATTGGATAGCCACTACATACATTGTTCTACAGCTACAGATATTCTTTCAAGGGCAAATCGCTCTGTATCCAGTAGAACTAGTAAAGGCTGATTGCTTGCATATCCACACCATAAATTTAATTTCATTATCCACCACAAAACTCTAGATCCTCCTCCAGTCCCAAGAGGTACTCACCACATCTGTGGACATCCTACTTTTACTCCCCTCCAATGTCATGACCCCTACAGTCCTATAAATGGGCCTGGGTAGGTCTCAACTTGAGCAAATGTTTTAAGAATTTCCTGTCCTCCATAGTGGGTATGAGGCCAGAGATCTCATGACACCGTTGTAACACACTGCTTTTCCCATTCTGCAATATGTTCTGCTGTAAAAAGTGTAGAAAATACCACATTTTCTTAATTATACTGGATATGAGAAACTCCAAACCTCTGGTTTAGGACAGTAGGAAGAAAGACCATCTGGAAACTGATTTCTGGTTTACAAAAAGGAAAGTCACAGCAAAAGAATAAAAGAATAAAAGGTCAGAAAAATTAGACTATTATAATTTTAATGAACGGAAACAGTCATATTAAGAAAAAAAAACTTTAAAAAGCATTTCCTTTAACGTGAGAATAATGGCTCAGGTCACAGCATAGAGCTGAAAAGATTTATCAACTTCTGCATCAAGAAGAACAGGAGCTGCTTGCTCATGTTGTACAAACTTCACTACAGTTGGTTCACTCTGTTCCTTACAGAGAGAGGAAAGCAGGGCATCATATTAAAAACATAAGAAGGCCCAAGCATCTCATTAATTTTAGGTAAGAGAAACGATGCAATACCTAGAGAGCATGGTCATCTGTGCCTCCACAATAAAAAGAAGGAAAATAAAGTGACCTTAATTTCTTCTCCAAAGAAAGGTGGTTAGATGAACCCGAACATTACAACCCACCTTCTGATACCCAGTTTCATCACTTGGAAATTCATACCACAGTGGCTAAGGCTAAGTATGTCCTGAAATAGAGTTCAATTTCAAACTCAGGCAGGAACTGGTGATTATAAAAGGACAGTGGCATGACACCTGTGCTGTCAAAACACATCTTTGTGTCACACTTCTGTTCCAGGATTTCTATGCAATAACTCCAGCCTGGGTCACTGGAAGATATCACAGTGAATTTTTCTCTTCTGGAAGGATTCACTGGACAGGATGAATAACAACTCCATGGGTCTGATCTAAAGCCCTCTGAAGTTAATGCAAAGGCTCATCTATTTGAGGAATTTGCAGATCAGTTTCTTCAGCAGCACCCTACAGGTATCCAACCTTGCTGCTTCTAACAGGTGTTGCTGTAGAGGATGACACTGAAGTGCTGAAGATCTGGCTGTAGAAGACTTTATTCCAGAACCAGCTGTTCTCAACAGTTATCAGAGAATACAACTCCCTGTATGCATTAACTATCATTAAGGTAAAACAAATGTGCAGGCACAGTTATTCTTGAATCTTCATCATCTTTTACCCACACTTCCCCACACAGGAAAGGGTTCTGCCTTTACTTAGATTGCTAATTTCCTGGTATCAGCATAAAATCCTTAAATTAGGCTCCCCACAAACACTAGTTCAAGGCCAGAGCCATATTAAAAAAAAGACTAGATGAGTCTTCTAGATGTCAACAGAGAATCTCATCCCCCAGACTTTTTCTCTGATTGCTTTCTATTCTATTAATGATTGTATTTCTTGGCCCCACATAGTTAACAAGAAGCATCAGATGACTCGGGGATGTTCAATCAAAACATTCACCTTAAGAAGAAGGACAAGTTTTAAGCCTGGACAAGTACACAGAAATAAGCAAACAACCAATAAGCATCTTCTCCCTACAAGGTACAAACCTGAAAGAAAGTTAAAATACCATCCCTCAAGAACAACACTCCCACATGAGGACCCAGTTTTCCCCACACGTACACTACTGTGATCCCATTGGCTTCCCTGGAATTGCTCTCAATTCCCTGTGACTGGGAACAGCCACAGCCCTTCCAGTCCCTCCAAGGAGGTGACACAACACAGCACAGGCTACAAACAGTGGGCACAGAGGAGCTCAGTGTTGACTCAGATACGCTAATGCTCAGAAGAGAAGGTAGCTCAGAAATAATTGAGATTGCTGTGTCTGTTCAGTGTCCTGACATACACAGGGGATAAACATGCTAAAATAATACAGTACTACCCAGCAATAATGGCATTAGACAAATCACGTATCGCTTCCTGCAAAGCCACTGGCCTTAAGGGATACTGCCTGCAAAGAGCACAGAAAATAATCTTTTGTCCTTATGAACATTACACACACTTTAGTTCTTTGGCTTTGTATTATGAGCTCCTAAGCAACCAGAAACTGCTGATATTCTTTCCTCGTGCTGCAGGGTCAGGCCACCCGCACATTAAGGCTATGGCCAAGTTGCACAGAGTGGTGTATGAAAGGTCTCTCCCTGAACACAGAGATCAGCAGCAGCTGAATAGCATATATATCTGGCAGGACAGGCATCCACAGAAACATTATTTGTGTGTGACCCTCTAGGCTTAAGACACAAGGGTTAGAGGTTGCAGTCCAAGTCTTATTAGGGGAATAATTCAAAAAACTCTCAGCCAGAATGGAAAAAGACTTTTAGAAGAGAATCAGGAACTCTAACAAAGGTCAAATATAGGAAAGCCTCAGTCTTCAGAGTTGGAAAGTCTAATTCTGGTAACTCAGACCACAAACTAACAAGCATATTTCAGTCAGATGGACAAACAAAACCAGTTTGGGAAACACTGTGGCCTGTAAAATATCACAAAATGTTAGAATGGCACTGCCACATGCACAGGATCTGCTTCCTGAGATCCAGCCCAGGTCAGTGAGGCCTCCTGCACAAGCAGACTGGCTACATACATTAAAAACAGGAGAGCATGAAGGCATGTATGTACTATAAGCCTTACCAACAGCAGAGTGTGTAGCAGATAAAGCCCCACAGGTTTCAGCTGCAAAAGAACCTGGTCTAAGTTTCCTGAGGGACCATTTTTACTTGCACATACAAGACTTCCCTTCCGTTTCACAGGGATACAAACCCCAGCAAGCTCCAGTAGGTAGAGAAACACAGAAAGAAAAGCTTACTTCTCAGGTTTATTTTTAAATGCCATCAGTACACCCGGATAATACATAATGATTTTAATTTTTTTATATATCTAATTTCACTTCAATTTCCAAGCCAAACAGAGGTTGATGCAAATTGCCTATAAAGAATATGTCCAGCTACAATAAGTAGAAAATGCCAGTTCTCAATCTATAATGTAGCACAAAATTTTCAAGAAATTATGCAAGTAAATGCACATAACTACACTATGACTTCAATGAGTAGGTAGGAAAAGAATGTCTTCCTAACCACATGTGGTGGTTTGGGCTAGGCCTTCCTTGGTGACCAGTTTGTAACCAAGGAAGGGTCCAGATTTACCCAGTATTCCCTACGATTTTTACGTAAGCCAGACTATAAGAAGAGAGGAGGAGAGGCCTTCGCTCTCTTTCCTTCCGGCGGCTTGGAGGTGCAGGTTCCCTGCTGTTGTCTGTCGGGTTGGGGAGCGAGGCCTGGTTAGGCCTTGCCGACCTTGGGAGACAGAGGTTGCCGGCGATCGTTCCGGAGCGACTCTCGGTTGTCCCAGGAGAGTAGTGAGATATCTTCTTTGCTAACTCTTTTGTTCTTTAGTTACTAGATCTCGGGCTACTGATTGGGATATATATATATATATATTTTATTTTAGTTTTGTTCCTTTTCCCCTTCCCCTTTCCCTTTCCCTTGTGAAATTGTATATAAGTGTAAATATATTTATATATATAACTTTGGTTGTCTCTCTCGTTTTCGGGTTTTTCTTAGTTCTTTCTCCCTCTTCTCCCTGAGGTTTTTTTTTGTTGGGGGGGGGGACTTCTGGTGGTAAGGTTTGGAGACTTGGCAGGGAGCCAGCTTCAAACCATATCACCACACAAAAGAAATACTAATTTTTTTTTTTTGCAAATCATCATAAATGGATGGCCACCAACTTGAAAATCAACCTTTCTTTAGGAAAATAGCTGAAATGTACAAATGGCAAATAAGGATAGAATCAATAAATTAAATCAAGATTTTGCCCTGGGTGATTCAAACCATAATAAAAAGCCACAGTTTAAACTGCCTTGATTTAAACATAAATTATATAAATTCATCCAATCTGTTTTTCAGATAATAATTCTCTTCAGAGCTATGAGATAAGCCCCATGTCAGAACTTAACAAAAGCGCAAACAAGAGCATATCGCTGCAGCCAGACCCTGCCTCCTCAGCACTGTCCTCAGCACTCCTGCACTTAACTTACTGGCATCCAGAGCCTTGTTCTGTGGTTCAAGATTCACATTCCCTAATCTGCTGTTGAATGTGGGAACTCTTCAAGATGGGGAAACATAAGGAACTATGTCAGTACTTGAGGTGGGCTCCAGCTTTAAGCAAATCTTAATCTTTAAGACAAAGTCAGAGAACTGTACAAAGTGATGGAGCTACTGAAGCAACCAAGGTAGAATCCATGCTAACCAAGAAGCAAAGAGATAAGCATATTTACATATATATATAAATTTGCACTCTCTCTCTTGCCCACATATAAACAAGACAAAGCATGAAATAATATCCAGGCTGCTTTTGGAAAAGCCCAGCTTTATGACACAAATGAGGACAGGATGCTGCAGAAAATAATTGTTTTCTCTAGTAACTTTCAAGCTTCATGAATATATTTCAGGACTACAAAGAAAATTATTTTTAAAGAGAAAATAAATAACAGAACACAGAATTAATTATGTGAACGAAGAGCCCCATGGAACTGTTATTGTGGTTTCTCTTGAAAGACTCAAGACTAGGACTCTACTGTGATACACATAATACATACACATAATAGGTGCCAGGCCCTGCCTTGGGGTAGATGGTTATGATCCATCATAACCTGATCCAAATAGATAAGGCAGGCATAGACTATGCCTAATTATATGCTATTTCTCTGTTTGAAGATAAAGACTTCAGGCATTAAGAAACTGGGCAACTTGCTGAAGGCACATGGAAGCCCCGTGGCAGAGCTGGAAACCAAGCACATGCCACAGTCACATTTTAAGTTTTTGGGAGTAGGCAAAAGCTACAAAACCATTAAGAATGTATTTTCAAATACAAACTAGATGCTAGAGTATAAATAATTGTCCAGTAGACTGTCATTGTTTTAAATTCCAGATAAACCTCACACCTACACCCTGCTACAGCAGTATAAAAGGATAATAATTCCATTTGTGCCACTAGATCTGCTCCTGACTTACAGCAGAAAATCTGAGAGCAAAAATGGGGTGCTTTCTATGTTACACATGAATGTGTAAATTGGGTGAGAGAATGTTCAAATTTATGATCCATTCAATGAAAACAGCAATAACAATATCGCAACACTGTATTTTAGATAGGAGGATGCTGATTTCTGGAAGCAATGGTAGAAGAACAGAAAAAAACCCATGAAGGAAAATCTCCCTCCTCTCACCCATTATTTTACTTGCTTTACTATAGGAAAAGGATGGGTCTGTAGCAAAATGAGAGGCAGGACTGACAGATGAAGCTGTACAAAATAGAAAGGGTTACGCTGGTTGAAAGACTCCCTTAGGGAGGGATGTTACAAACATTGGTGCCGGTATCATGATCCTACCAGCAGCAGCAGAATGGCTGCCACAGCTCTGTTTCTGTTTCTGAGAGTGGTGGAGTGTCCGCTCGGCTCAGCAGCGGGGCTGGGGCAGGTTTATTGTGCTGTGTGCACTGGGACAAGGAGGGCTCACGGAGATGGTAAGTGCCGCTCTGCAGAGCAGCAGGAGCACCGACTGGTACATGCAGGGAGGTACAGTACAATAATCTCCATCTGCATGATATAGCTTTGAATCCCTTCCTTTACAGCTCAATAGGTGCATCTGCTGCCACTCTGCTAATCCTCAACATTGTTTAAAATACAGATCAGTGGAGATCATGCTTTTTGTTTCCCATTACAGATCATGGCCTAATAAAAGAGCTTTAATCACACAGACAATATTCTATCTCTTGCAGGGTCTGCTGCCTCATTCTTTCCTCTTGCCTTTGTTTGGAAGCCAGATCTTTGTCAGGCACTAGCAGCAGCAGAATATAATTTTGCAATGTAAGGTTTGAAGCCAGTCAAAGAGACTATAACCTTTCCCAAAACTGTGGTAACGTAATTAGAAGACTGTAACTGCAAAATATAAACAGCAGGGAACTTGGGTCAGAGGAACCTCCTGAGGAAATGCATCCTAAAGCCCTGGATATGTTGCATGATTTTAAATGTAAAAAGCAGCATCAGCAGACTTCCTTACTTGTCTTTGTCTCCCTAGAACTAATGCACCATGACATTTTTTTAGATGTCAGAAAGTACAAGAGCTACAGAGGAAAGCTATGATTGGTTACATGACTGTAGGCTGAGAGAAATGACTTAATTTATTTCACAGAAAGAGCATATTCATGAACATACATATGTGTGAATGCTAACCTGAAATAACTAGCTCTTTCCAGGCAGTTCTACTGCCAAATGAATGACCCTGTAAGCTGGAAAGCTGTTCTTGCTGTGACGAGAGGGAAATCGTGCAAGTTATCAGTGTAAAAATAAGACTGTAAGAACCACTGTAGTTGAGCCCCAATCCAGCTCTGAATCTTCTGAGGAAGAAGTGACATCCCAGAGTCCTCCTTTCTATGGCTACTGCCATTAGTGCATTTCACAGGGACTGACCAGCCTGCAATTCTCCTCATTTATATTTATCAAATTAATTTCCTTCTCTAGCAGCCTTAGATCCCACAAATAAGTCTACAGCATAATACACTAAATCTTGTCTCTCCCTGTATCTATAAACTGCAGCAAGAAAGATAAGCAAACCAATTATTTTACTGTCTTTCGCAAATCTACAACATATGGTGGAGAGGAGGGCAAAGGAATCCTTCCTGTGTTCTTACATTCCAAGAAACATGATCATGGCATGGTGATAAAACATAGCACAGCACACCCCCTACCACAGGGAGCAAGATATAGACTGAAAGAATAAGAAACACACAAAGGATAAGGCTAAGAGGGATGTACTCCTTGCCATTAATAATTCTTGAGACACCAGAACCCCAGGAGACAAACTGAGGACAGTTCACTGCTTGCAAGACTTCAGATGTTATTTGGAGTTTGGCAAGCCCCAGACTTTCACTTGCTGAAATACCAGCTGCTCTGTAGGGACCCTCTGCTGTAGCAGAGCCAATTGGGCATCACAGAGGGTCTTGAATGGCACAATCCTATGGCCAAAACCATTTAAGCCATTCCTCACCATAAATACATACGCTCCGTTCATTTCTTAAGCCCAGGCAGATGCTGTGCTAACCACAGACTTCCTAGACAGCAGGAAACCCAACATACTCTGCCCGACTTACACATCTGTACATAAATTTTTGGAAGCAGCAGTCCCATCCCTCAGAATCTCTTTCATTTGAACTCACAGGAGTCCCTTACAGTAACTCTGTGTGCTGTTAGATTTGCTGATCAAGGACAGTCCAGCACGTGGTCCTCTTCTGCCAGTTGCCATGATAGCAATTAAAGGGGAAAAGACTATGGGACTAGTCAGTTCATCAGTGCACAAGTGCATATATTATTTGACTCATTATGGAGACACAATGTGATTTTCAATTAGCTGTCCAACGGTATGATCGAACACAAGATACTTTAATTATGTATTTCACGGACATGCTTCAAAGGTGCTGTTTCTATCTCAAAATAATTAGCTGCATGCACAGGCAACTTAGAGAGTTCCAGAAGGCCTTAAAGATACAGAGGAGTTATTTTGAGTTTCCTGAAGTGCAAAGGCCTCCTGGTCGCAAGATAACTGCACCTAATGTATCCGTGCAGAATCACAGGTGCCTGCGCACATGTCTAGGGTTGTGTTCCTAATGAAACACGGAAAGCGGTCAATAGCTGCCAGATGGTGTACTTGATACTTCAGAAGCAGCCCACTGTTAATATTAGGTCTTGCAAGGGAATCTTTGATGAAGCATCACAGGATGCACACCGACACAAAGGCATGCACACACCTCCACACGGACTACCAAAACCAAATCCTGGAAAGCAGAAGTGAAACAGGGACGAATAAGGCAAAGGTGGGGAAAGGATGAAAACAGCCAACAAAGCTGAGTCACATTCACTTCTCTTCATACTGAACTGCAGTGCCGAACTACAGAAGCAGTGTTTCATTTGGTAGTTGCATAAGCAGTAGTAAATTACTACCTCCTGGTGAAAAAGGCAAGGGAAGATGCTCTGAAACAAGTTTTCTCCAATTAACAAAGCCTCCCAGGACTACTTACACACTGTCCCCTCCTAATGAGGGCACCCAAAGTCATAATCCAGTTCTTCTCTATAATTAACGTTTGTAATTACTAGTGTACAACTCTATGCCTTAACTAATGCCACTACTCAGAACATCAAACATTTATATCTGCCCTTCTGTGCATATTAGATGCAAAGCATGCAAGTTTCATGGCAAAAAAAAGTTATTTTTTTCCCCCTGCATATAGGAATATCAGACTTCCATTTCAACTGCTTAGCTTAAGTGTCTGAGCACCCCTAAGAGAGCCTAGAGAGAAGGTTAAATTCTGGCAACCCTGCACAAGCATGTGTGAACAGGACTGAGTTTCTTGCTATAAATAGCAATGAATTGAAGGACCCCACCTGCCAATGATCTCTACAAAGGTGAACAGGTGGCACCTGCAATGCAGGTAGAATTTCTTTTCTTAAAGACCTATTCTGGAGTTGCCAAAAACACTGCCAAAAGGAATTAAAAGTATTAACTGAAAGGGTAAAAATGGCCAACATAAATGTTGCCAGGGGATACTTTATTGTTCCCACAACAAGAATGCCATATGACATCTCTCCCAAGAAACAGTCAACTTGTACACTAACTCCCCAATAACTCAATTATCTGTGACAATGTCAAGGCAGGGCTCTGCTCCTTCACATCCTTTATCATATATATATTTATCTCCTACATCACAGCAGTCCTGCTGGCCTAAGAAAAGAGATCCCTTGGTGTAAATGAGGCCTGACATGAAAACAAAGAGATTTTGAATGCACAGAGGCATCTTTTGTAATTAAGGGGCTTGGGTGTTTTTCCTGTAGGTATTTATAAGAGGTTAATTTGTTTGTTTGTGAAGTGAAGCTATGAAGCTTCAGGGAGTCATTTCAAAACTGTTACTTCTTCAAATTTAAAGAGATTTTTCCACCACTGAGTTCTCTGTAAATGATCACTTAGGGACTGGAAAGAGGTAGCACATACCTTCAGAATACGTAAAATAGTGATGAGTACCACATGGGCAGAAAACTAAAATTTCTCCACGCATCCCTGCTGTCTTACAGCAGGATTAGCTGGGTGATCCTCAGCACCAGTGAAAATGCCAGTGAATCTTACTGACATCAAGTGCCTGTTTACATGGAGGATGGGTAATTCCATACACAAGACACGTAATAAAGCAGAGAAAAAGCTATTTAGCAACTCCAAACTCTGGACAGGCTCATGTGTTGCAATTTCACACACACTTTAAACTCACAGAAGCTAAGAATAATGCTAAAGTAGCAGTTCAATCTTCTCATGTCACTTGCATGCATTTCCTTGTCCAGGTAGCAATCCAGCTCAGGGAACTGATGCAGGCGAAAGACAACACAGGAAGAAAAAGCTAACACCCAGCACACAGAAGACCACACAACCTGCAGCAGAAGAGAGATCACTACCACTAACAGCAACACCATATGTACATACACAATGATACAAGTATAGGTACAGAGTGTCCAAATTAATTTCCTTCCTCTTACAAATTCCGTTTAGATCACTGATCAATCACTTTTTCCCAAGCCTCAATTCCCCATCAGTGATATGGGGCAGTGTTATTTTCTTTGTTCTTTCCACCTACTCAGAGTGTAGGGGCTTTAGCATCAAGGCAATGGGTTGGTACAATCTGTACAGCAACAGGTACAGCACATCTCCAATTCTAATTAAAAAAGTGTAGCATTGTTGTATTACAACTAAGATACAACAGTAAAAGAAGGAGAGCTGACACCTACACCTCTCATAACTTATGGCCACAGTAACTTAAAGAATGTTCTACTAATTCTTTCAGAATAGGCTGAAATGAGCTGGGTCCTGCATGTTTTTTTCTGGTGTCAAATTACAGAAGGCACTTCTTCTGGACTATTGCTGACATCAAAAGGGAATATTTACCCTATTAAAGCAAAAGATGTGAATTCAAAAGACCTATATTCTCAACCTTATGGAAACTGTCCTGCATGAACAAGTCATTTAAGTGCATCAGTCAACACAGATCCAACTACCTCAAACACTTTTTGAATCTGGGCCTCAATCTTCCTGTGTCTTTGATTTTCCCACAGGAAACGTTAATCTGCCATGCAGAAATACTAAGGCTAATGTACTGAGGGTGGTAAAATGTCAAGAGTACTTCTAAGGTGTTTCTGTAAAGGCTCCTTTTCTTTCTCCTTAGAACTGAGCAGGAAGGATAATTTGCTTATCTTACTATTTCTAAGTATTCCACAGCAGCAGATGTAGAGAACCTATCAGTTATCACTGATGGCTCTGCACTTGTAACATGTCCACTCCAAGTTCATAATTCAGTCTTCACATAACACATCCCTCAGAATATATCATGTCCTTTAATACTAGAGTGAGTTAGCAAATGGAGAAAGAATATGTGTCCCTTTTTGCAAAATTTATACTTTCACTTAAGCAAGTTACTCTCCTCTCTAACTCAGATAGGTAAAGGCAGACTGCACATGGCTAAGTCGGGTCTAATCATACACATGCCATTTTTAATTGCTTACATTGATGGATTGTTCACTTTAGAGATTTTATTTCAAAGTTGCTTCTTAAAAATAAATGTGTATTTCATAATAAGACAGTTTGTGCTGGCTAGCATCTGTGAGCACATGCCAGCATGAGACAGAAACGTCTTCCTTTGTCCTTCAGACACAGCTCTGAGATCCTTAGTTATATAAACCATGCTGTGCAACATATTATGACAGCAAATGTTCTTGTCATTTGTCCTTTACCATGTATTCCTATTGTCTATATTAGAAGTCCTTCTCCATCGTATTAGGAAATCAGCAAACAATTCTTTTCCAAACAGCACACCAGAATTTATAGGTATGTATTGAAGGATATATCAGCCTTTGCAACCTATGTGTTTATTTTGGGACACTGACAGCAGGAAAGCAAATGAGTTCAAGTCAATAAACAAAACACATGTAACTGAAAAAATAAACAATCTGATCTCAGGTAAAAGCATGTGAACAAGGAGAAGATTAATTGAGATTAGTGGAACTACTTATGGGTTAAATCAGTACTAACAAGGGAGGACTACAATCACCCTTTGTAAGCAATTGAGAACACAGACAGTACCATCACACTACTTGACAAGTTGATAACTCATCTCCTGAGTGGAGGGAAACTATGCCAAGGATTCTTCCAGCTGAGAAAGCCAAGGGCCTAAAAGGTGCATATATTCCATTCACTTACTGAATGGGAAATCCACTTTTAGACCTATGCTTCCTACTTCTCAGTCTACAGATTAACTTTAAGCTTATTTTGAATTTTAAAAAATCCCAAGAAAATACATCTCAGTCTGTAGAGCAGAAAAGCATCACCAATTAATAACTGGGATCCCTTCACTGGAGACAGTCAAGCTCTAGGCTTTCTGTGAGGGATATGGAGTGCATGCACACACTCAAAAGATTATGCAAATCAAGAAACCATCAGCTTATGCAAACAAAAATCACTCTGCTACACATAGCTCATGTTAGTCTTTATGACAGTCACACATCATGCTAAACTCAACTCTCACCAAATTAAGAAACAAGATTTCATCATTTTTGAGCTGTTGTAGGAGGTCCGATTGCTACACACACATCTCATCTCAACCAACTTGCAAACACAGCTCTAAAGGCCATTTACCCCAGCATGATTTTCACCAGAGCTGCAATCCAACATGAGGCAATAAGGGCAATATGCTATTAATTACACCAGTGTAAAGCAAGAATAACTCAAATCACTCCAGTCAGGTTTATGCAAGTTTGCAGAAGAGCAGCACTGAACCTATTCGAAGATTGTCTACAGTGCCATGGGTTTTCCTAATTCCTCACAATGTGATTTTCTTAGCAAATTTATAACATTAGTGTGCATGTGATCTCTTTGTATCATTATCAATGATCTTCATTCAGGTGAAAGGTTCAGGGAAGATTCCCTGGCTTTTGAGCATTCAAGTCATCTGTCCCTCCAACCTTAGATTTCTTAAAAGCAGATAAACTGATTTCTCATTGACTAAAATAGTGTAAAAATCTTAACTGTCCATGCCACCTGTCTCACGTTCGAGGTACCATGAAGTTTTAATGACATGCTCCTAATGAAAGTATCTGCAGCTGTTCCTAAAGTGGCTTCTTAATGGGCCCCAAAGCAAATGATTGAACTCATAGTTTTGGGCCAGTTTTATGCAAGTTTCCCTTCATTAAGCCACTTCTTTAATATGGGCTGTCATATTCAAAGTCCTTTATGAATTAGGAGGAGCCTTCTCCACTGACTTCAACAGCAGCTGTCCTCATGGAAGGAATCAGGCCCCTGCTGTGCAGTGTTTCAGCCCTAGTGGATCTGTCTCAAATCTGTCAAAATTGGACAGGACTCCTGAGAATTTTATTAGGATACAACAGAAACAACACCTTGAGTGCAAGCTAGATGAACCTAAGGCCCATAAGGTAAGATTCGCTACTTATTAAATCGCTGGGCTTTAAGAATCTAAATTGCTACAGAAGAGACGTAGCATTTTCTCATTGAGGTACTATGTCTGGATTTCAGAAAGCAGAATTCAGTCCAGATCTATATGAATTTGCTGAAAAAATAAACAATCTTGCCTGATGAACAGCATTTTAAAGGAAGCATTATATGAGAGCACCTTTTAAAAAAAAGCCAAGCCATTAAAAAAAAAAAAGCCATGAGCTTAACTTTCCACTTCTTAGCAAATTTGCTGATGGAGGTTACCCTCAAAACCAGTTATGCCTGAAGCATTTCAGTATTCTGGATACTGTCTAATTCTCCATCAGTTCTCTAATTTCAGCCTTTTTTAACATAATGTTTACATTAAAAAAAAAAAAACAACAACCAAAAACTGAAAGAAAAAAATACCTAAATCTCTGGTAATGTCCTCCTACTTGTCAAGCACCAGGAACGACTGCCAGATATTAAAATAACTTAGGAGAGCTCCATTTGATCAGCATATCATACCATACCATAGAAGTATTGCTAAATCTATGTCCAGTTCAAGGAAATCACACTGGCGGGAAACCTTCCCTTCAGGCAAATGCAGCTAAAAGACTTCAGTAGCACTCAACATCTTTTGGCCACTCTACCAAGCTCAATGATTTCTGTACAGAAGTGCCTAAATAATAAAAGTCAGTGAATAGGCAGTAGAAGCAACTATGAAAACAGTTTCAACAGTGTAAAGCATGAAAAATGGTGCAGGAGACCACAAACTCCCTTTTTCCTTGTTTTTAACTGGAGGCTGCACATCTGTGCTTCCTTTGTAGAGACTGGATATTTCTGTTTCCCAACTCTAAACACCTTGCTTCCAACCTCTACCAATGCAAACCTTTAACAGTTCCAGTCTTCCCCACCACACTCTGACACTAGTGCCTTTGCCCCCATTATATTTTGGATGCTTTCAGAGCTGCTTAAAATGTCCCCTTGAAAGAAAAGTGAAATAATAAGATTCTAAATCATACCAATAAATAGAAGTGGTGCTACATACCCCGATGAAAAAAAGGGAAGCAGAATACATTACCTCAAACTCGTATTTCTATAAGTCAAGGCAGAAACAAGGACCCTGTCTGCTTGCCAGAGGCAGATACCTGTTCCACTGCCTGACATTTAACTGTCCTAATACACCTATCTATGAATCTCACTGCACATAAATGAAACCCAACTAATAAGCAGAGCGAGAAGTAGAAAAAAACTATCCAGTTCAGTTTTCCAGGGAGATGAATGGCCAACTGAGCCACTTTTCAGGATTTTACTTTCCAAACTAAAAAAACAGTTCCAAGGGCTGGAGAGAAAAAAAAAAAAAAGAAAAAAAAGAAAAAGGAAAAAAAATTAACTCAGCAGTAGCTGTTCAAAGAGATAGCTTAAAATCTCTTATGAATAGAAGTTATTTTTGTCTAAAAAGAGGATGTTCTTTTCTATTGCCTCCCAGCCTCCTCCCAGATATGCTGACAAAGAAAGATGAATGGGAAATGCAGTATTAGAAAGTGCCTACAAGGACCTGAGTTTCACAGGTGGAGATGCAAGATCGGGGAACCACGGAGTCAAATCACCCCATCACATACTTGAATCAAGCATTAGATTAAAAATTCTGTTTCTGGACTTGGTGCCTGGAAACCTTAGTATGAAGTAGAGGTGGTGGATAATGGCAGATCAGCATTTTCAATCTATTCCCTGTTCTGACCTGATGTTAAGAAGAATGGCTGGGGGACTCCTATCCACCAATGAATAAACGTGAGCTTAACTCAGTGATATACTTAAACAAATTTCAATCAATGGTACTTGGAGATAAGCAGTCCTGTAAATTAATAGCTTTGCTTTTCTAAAATCAGAACAAAGAAGGAGCTCTATAGCTAATGATGGACAACACATTTCAGTCAAGATTATTTTTCACAATCCAGTGTGCAGATTTGGTAACAATAAGATATTTTCAAATTTGCATCTTTCTGCCAAACAGTTCAGAACATTATTTAAAACAATAAATTGAAAAACGCGTTCTTTCTGAAATCTGTTTTTACATTTCTTTTTGGCCAGAACATGCTCATCAGTACCACTGACTTTTCACAAGAATGTTTTTAAGCGTCTAATTTTACTACTTTTCCATTATTTTTGCTTTCTCCTCTGCTTGACAACCCTAAAGAATAACAGATGTGCAGGGAAAAAATAATCTATGTTGCTAGTACAGTGTCTGATAAAATAAAACCAATTCAGATAGAGGGCTTTTTTTTTCCACCCTACAACATGCAATAGGATTAACAGTCTCCCTAGAAAGATGTTCTTTTCTTCTAGGTCACGGGGCCATCTGACTCTAATTTGACTCAAAAACAAGCCCTCCAACTCTTGACCACCTCACAGTATAGTAGTGGAAAACATCTAGGTCACATAATCCTGTCTCATCCAGTTTGGATGTAGTTCTTCCTAGGATATAAATTCATTAGAGAGACACATTGTAAACAAACATATACATACACAAGAAAAAATAAGCAGACGGATTCTGCCTGCTCACTCTGCATATATATGACTACTTGACCCAGAAACCAAAGGTATCACCATCTAGTCACTGGGTTAGAGTCATTCATCTACATAAATAACTCAAGAAATTTAGCCTCTCTACCACATTACAGAATGTTGCACAGCATTTCAGAGGAGATTGTGGTTCCCTGCAATTTATTTATTACTCAAAGTTACTCCTAAAAAAACCAAGCTGCCAGTCTTACAATGAAATAATGTTTCACTTCACTGAGAGCCCCAGAGGTTTCCTGGTGACATCTCGAGGCATGATGGTAAGTAAGCAGTGCTGGAGACATCAGCATCAGCTCTGGATTATTTCTGAGAGATTTAATCACTCCAAAAATAATAAAAATAATTTGCAACAAGTACTGGATACACAAAACACAGATACTGGTTAGTTGTATTTATCCTAAGAGTTAGATCCCCATCAATTGATTTCCCATAAAAGAATAACTCACTTCGTCCAATCAGCTAAGTACAGCTTTCAAAATTAGAAGGTCTAAAGGAAAAGTCCGCGCCTTTGGACCTCTCACTGAACACTACAACATTGTGAAGTATGAAACAATGCCACATTAGGGATTTAAGAGTACTTTCCATTTTTTTCTCTATTAGTCACCTGTGCCTTGCCCAAGACAAGAACTGTAAAAACCACCAAGCTATAAGATGTTGCCAACCAGAAAAGAATACAGATCAGGTTTTCCTCTTGAAATTTCCAATCGAAATCACTTTGCATACCTGGGCAGTTGCAATTGCAAGGATATTTTTATATCACTGATATGTCCATTAAATTCCCTCTGTGTCAGGGCTCCCAGGGAACTTCAATCTAACCACTATGTCATGCACAGCTCTGTCATGTGGATTACTGAATTTACTGGTTTGTAATTTTCTGTCATCACTACAGTCAGAGACACAAAGTAATTAATTGGGCATACACAGCACTCTTGCTCACGCTGCTGTCTAGCACAATTAATTACCTGTGCCAGGTTTGGAAAAGCTGATCATCTCACTATTCCCTGTCCCACAGCAAGCATATCACTCAGTAAATAATTCTGAACAAACACAGGAAGCACGTTAAGTCAACATTCTGCAGTCCTACGCACATTTCATTCATGATCACAAAAAAGAAATAAAAACAAGTGAAAACCAAAGCTCCTAAATTTGTCCATAATAATTTAAAGGCTGAGAAACAATTTGATTGAAGATAAACAGATGTATTTCCTTAGTATATGCAGGAATTTCTCATATTTCCTCTAGAAAATTCCTGAAACCTTGAGTACTGATGTTTATTCCATCCAATTTATATTTTGTTACACAAAACAAACTCCAGTTCTCTGCCATATGCTTAAGGAGCACAGGGAATCCTACATTGCCAACATTAGGCGTTCATCCGTTGCTGTAGTAAGTCTGAGATATCACAGGATGCATTCCCATCTGCTTTTGAATTTTGCTTCAACTAGCAAGGCTAATAAATTCCCTAGTATGTCCCATCAATTCCCTTAGGAGCAAAATGCGTGTCAAATCCAACCTGGCCAGCATCTTCTGTCCACAAAGGCGATACAGAGCAGCAGGGGCATAAGGATGAAGAGAAAGTGCCTAAATTAACCAGTGGGAAGATAAGCCTCTTGCAGAACTTGCAGTCCTAGTCAGAAACACTGCTCCTAAGGAGGGATGATGCTGGGGACAACGGGACCCTGCAGGCTCCAGTATCTTTGAGACTGGACTGTACAGCTAAGACCCCTTTGGGTAAAGGACAGCATTAGTTGGAATACTTTGAGAACAAGCCAAGGATTAGGAGAGTAACTACTGTTTTCCCAATTCTCCCTGGTCTGAAAAGAAAAACTAGAAATTCACATCAAGTACAGTGACTGTTTCCCTATAGGGTCCTGGGTGGGTCACAGACCACAGACTCCTTCTCTGTATGGACAGTGCCTAAGACCTGTAGGCACTTAAAAGAATGACAATATGCTAGGTGCAAAATTGAACATATAGTTTCTGTTGAAAAGAAGCTCACAGACTATGTTTCACATCTCCATTCCTTGCTTTCTTACACATGAATAAACTGCATATATATATATATAGAATAAACAAACATATATATAATTGCTCTATTTGTGTTCACTTGCATATCACAGGACAGATTCAGGTTTCCTGGATTTAAATCCAAAAAGATTTTAAAAATATAAGATAAGGTAATGAACATAGGACAGTCCATAACATGCAAAGGAATTCCTGAAAATGCAATTTTTGTATGCTTTCCTAAATTTAATTAAAAATAAAATAAATGCACATTTTACTTTTTCTTTAGAGTAATTAATACACTGGAGGCTTAAGGACCTCTATTATCACTGTGAGAATATATGTTTGTGGTAGCAGTGTTGTTCTTTTTTCCTCTTCCAAAAGATATTCACAAATCAGAGGAGAAACTCTTTGAAGTATGCGGTAGGGACTTCTTCTGCCCACTCCTTATGCATAACTCTTCTAACACGATCTGACCAAGACACAGTTTTCCCCCTGCAGCCCTCAGCAGCATGAATCTTACATCAGTCTGATGTGGTAGATCTCACAGCCCAGCACCTTAGATCCACTGAAGCAAGTGAGGAGAGAACTGAAGCTCTCCAGGGGTCCTGGCAATTCTGAGCACCACCAGAGCCTGTCAGCAGCACAGGTAGCTGAAAGCAGAGCTCAGGCCCTCATGTGATTTGACTGTGACACATCACAGACCTTTTCCTGACATGAGCCACATACAAATAAACTAAAGTGGCAGCAAAAAAGTGGGGAGGGGATGAATAATTACGCAGAAGTTCTCATTTTAACTTTCATTGCAAATAATTTAGTTCAGAGACAAAAGCTCTTGAGACCAAGGTGGAAGTTTTATGTAAGTCACTGAAACTGGGTGACAAAAGAGTCCAAATAAATTATGCCTGTATACAAACCTGGTCATGGGGATAAAAAGAGATGGGGAGTCATTTCTAGAATCAATGCCAAGCATCTCTAATGCAAATTTTGAAGTTCATCAGTGACAGGCACTTGAAAATCTGTGACCCTGGAGCCAGCAAAGGCAGAAAGCATTCAGGCCCTGATCCAGCACATCATCTAGATGTGTGTTTATGCAGGAACATGTGCAAGTCCATGGCCATGAAACAATTCAAGTGAGTGATTGCCTTTGATCCCTCAATCCTTCTGAAGTCAACAGAATGCAACAGCACAACATTAACCAGGATAATTTGGGGCAATGAGTACAAGATACAACTTCAGTTTGATTTCATGAACTGTCTTGAATTTCTTGTGCTGGAGAGACAAAAGCATGGCATTTGTATGTGTACTCTGGATAGAGTGATGGCTTCAGTTTAAATGAAAGGAATTTCCTGCTGGTCATCAGTGCTTGCTTTTTAAAACTCAGAAGGATTTTCAAAGGAAAAGAAGGTGCAGATAAAGCTAAGAGAAGCAAATGGACTAGATTTCCTAGAGTAGGGGGAAGGGGAAGAGAGAAAAGTAGTAGCAGCTTAGTCTACATTATTTCTGCTACAAAGTGTTTTCCACACTATACAAAAAACCCTACCATGAAGACAAAACTCTTCTGATGGCAGAACTCTTCTTCTACTGTGCCTCCTGTGATCCAGAAAGGTGAGCATTACTTCTGTGCAAGGAACTTTCTAAAAAGCATTGCTGGATCAACCATATTTGGATTGCACTAGACCTGAATGAAGACCTTCCCATACTCAGGCCAGTATCTTAAATTCTCCCACATTAGTTGTAAGGGCACCTCAGACAACAGAAGCAGAAACAAATACAAAAGGGGAAGGACGGAATGGATTGTCATATCAAGCTCTCTGTAGAGTTCTTGCAGCTCCTGTAGGACACAACAATGGGTCTCCCAAACAGGTATTTGAAATCTTGGGTTCCTATATCCTGATCGGATATCATGATTTGCAATCCCAAATTATTTTTTGCTTGTCCTTTGGCTATTTGGCAATGAAGTATGAGGCAGAAAGACAGAAGCCCAGTTCTCATGAGCCAGGTTGGTGCTTCAGGGCTGAGGGTAGCAGAAACTAGTTTTGACAGGTTAGCCATGCAAATATTATGCGCCAGTCATTGAGCAAGTATCTCTGTGCTGCTCTCCTCTGTCAGTGTCACAGGGGCTGACGCATTGTGACAACTTTTATACCCAGAGTTAAACTAAGCTCATTTTAATCATGCTTTAAAACAAACAGAATTAACACAAAAATCCTAACACTTTAGCCAAATAGATACTAACAGTTTAGAGAAGCAAAACATTTACAAGCAAATCTAGACAGCCACTGAAGCATGAATCCCAATGCTCACACTAAGACCTATGGAGTCATCATCAGTCCAGCACAGCTTTAACCTACCTTTCTGTATGTGAATCCTACCCTGGCTGAACATAAGTGCAGGCAAAGTGCTGCAGAACTTCAGTGTAGGTAGGATGGGGGACATCAAATATACATACAGCACCTAACATGACACAGCCCTGCTTTCCTCTTGTGAACATTTAATCATCGTCATACTATAAAAAGCTATTATACCATTCTGCTAGAAACAGGTATAAGAATCCTGCAACAGCTACACCAGTTGTTATCCTATAAGTAGCCATGTACAGTTTAAATAAAATCCTGATTAATGAGCATTTGCCAGAGGACCTTGTGTTTCATTGCTATTCCAGCCAATGCTGAAATTACATAGCTGTTGGATGGAGAATGAAATAGGTCATTCGGGTGACACTTCCTCATAGGGCAGAACACCAGTATGGATAAAAAACTGAAACAGAAACAAGAGTTACAGTGATTAAAAATCACGTACAGAGAGTAGAGGCCTGTGTCGCAGCCTCTGCAATTTCCACTAAAGGTCCCTTTGTGTGGGAGTGGCAAAAGATTCATACCCTGATCCCTCTGCACTTCTCCACGTCCTGGCCATAGTGTCTAGATATGGAAATAACACCTAGACTTCCCACAGCCTTACACCCTTTACACACTATGTTTCAAGCAGCGGAAGCACATGCCACTTTTGGAAGGCCAGCATGGAGACTCAACAGGATGTTTTGAAGTCTCTGCTCTTTAGAGGTGAGGCTGAAAGCCACTGTCACCATTTCACTCTGTGATAGAGGGCAGATAACCTGTCACAGCCACAAATCAGGCAGACTCCCTCCCCATGTCTATTAGTGACGGTCACTTAACTCCATTTCATTCAAAATGGGAAAAAACCCTGGATCCTATGGCTTTCCACTTGAAATGGTAACATGCTGCTTATAGCAAAGATGTCAACACCCTCAGCCATGACACAGATACACAAGGAAGCCAGAGATAGAGAAAAAAATTTCCAAAGGAAATAGTATTTCTCATTATTATATTTATGTTTTATTTACTTTCTAGTTTTTACTAATGGGAAACTGAAATGTTCACAGAAGAAGTAACTGTAATGAAGTTCGAATTGGTGGGGCTTTTCCATTCTGAGCTTATTATAAACATCCAAAGTGTGGCAAAACCAAGGAAAAGTCTTCATACCATCAGAGGTTTCCATCTACAGTTCTCCTAGTGGGACATGAGGGAGTCAACAGCAGCGGGTGCAGTGAAAGCCTGCCTTGACTAATGGCCCAATACCTCTTAGTACAGATGAACTGTCCAATTTCTGTTAATAGAGAAAAAATGCTGCCCACAAAACATTACTGGTAGCAGTAGTCTTATTATTTATATTATAGAGATGAGAGGAAAAATCACAAATGCATAAAATATCAGGGCAGACAAGAAAATATTTTACACTCAGTAGTAAATTCTTCCTAGTACAACAGCTTAGCTTTTCAACAGGTGTAAGAAGTAGAAAAATTCACAAGGGACAAAGATGTATGATAGATATTACTCAAGGGAAGAAAGAAGACTGATGAAGGCTAACAATTTCCAGTTACATTAACCCCCTTCTGCTTCAAAGATCTTTATTTTAAACTGTTGAGGTGTATTAGAAAGCTCCAGCTTGGTTTCCCATTACATTCTCCCTGTGTCATTGCACCTAATAACACAGATGGCTTTAGAAATGTTTCTGCTTTCATTATTTTCTCCTACTGGATGCCAAGTTGTTTAATAACTTTATCATTTTACAGTAATTTGTATTCAAAATAATCTGTAAATCAAACTCAAATATAACAGCTCAAAGTGGGGGCAAAGAAATATAATTATTTAGTATGGCCTGGAGTAATAACTCAGTTCAATGTGATAGAATTGCCAAAAGAAAATGTAGGTTAAGTACCAGGAATCATTTCCTAACAGCAAGATCTATCAGACTGAAAAAACAACCTCCCTGCAGAAAAGGTGGCATCCTTCTCACTTCCTTTTGAAACAAGACAGACGATGGCAGTGGAGCATATACATAAGGAATCACCTGTGAAAGGAAAGTGACCTAGAACAGCTTCCATTTCTATCCTCTTAGAGTTACTCACACCCTGAAGGCTAAAATCCTTTTGGGAATACATTATATCCTACCTCAGCCAAATGGAAAGCCAGACAGTTACAGTCCAACCACTGGCGAACTCACAGAATCCCAACAAGATCTTGTATTTTTGTTTTGCTTTTCCTGCTTTTTAGGAGTCCACCTGGGAAACTGCCCAGGCCATGAATGGATTTAAGGATCTGATCCAAATTTACTGAAATTGCAGATGTTTATTCATATATTAATCTTAAGCTTGGTTTTAACTTCTGTGCCAGAGACAAACTTCCTGTTGTGCTCTACTGAACTGGGGCTCTTCTGTATAAGCAGCTTACAGAATGAACAACTTACTGTGCATACACATGTAATGCACACACATATATTAGTAAATTATATGCATTTATTATTATTTTATTATTCAAGTTACAATTATTATTAAATGATATATCATTTATTTGCTGTAGATGCCATTTTTGTTTTCCAATTCATTGAAGGAAGGTGTCTGCTAAAAACATTATTTTTTCAAACTCCAAGAATTTAATTGAATAAGAAAAAAACATGTCTAAAATGAAAAATACATTGTAGTAGTCTGTCAGACCAAAATAATATTTTACTGTGAGTGAAAAATTATTTATTTAAATTTGTCAACAGATTTTAACTAATTCCAGAATAACTATATGAATTTTCACCCTCATTTCACAGGTGAGAAAACTCAGACTCAGAAAGATCAAATGTTTTGCCCAAGCCCGTATTCTAAAGCTAACAACAAAGATTCATGTGTAGTTAGGAGCATATCTAATTTATTTCTATCTATTTTTTTATTACACTCAGGAGCATGGTATTTCAGTTCCTTACAGTACTCACAATCAATAAATCCTCATATTTTTCCTGTCAGAAGGGATTTCACCATTACAGAAGCCAAGAAATGAAGACACAGAGGAATACCAAAACAACTTGTCCAGGGAAGTTGATACCTGAGGCAAGAACAGAATCTGGACCCCCAGAGTCCCAGCTCTTACCTTCATGATCCTCCTTTCCCACGAAATTTCCTTCTTTCTTTCTTTTTCTCTTACTCCCTTTTCCTATCTTAAGTCTAAAAGTCAACAAGATTATCTTTGAGATTCTCTAACTGTACTTTTCACAAAAAGTCATCAATATGTACAACAAGAATGAAGTCAACTTGATAGCTGATAAAATTGTGCAGAAACGGTCTTGATTTATGAGGTATCACCACCAGAAAAGAGGGAGAGGGGATGCCACAGCTGAAATACACAGGACATCAGCAGAACAAATCAACTTATACTGAAGTTTTCCCTCTTACCACTGTAACACACCAGATTATTTTCTCTTGTTAACAGCCATGCCTTGTAGCTACCAAAATGCTTTGAAGCAGCAGCAGTAAGTGGTAATTCAAGATCTGTTTCCAAGCAGTTCATGTAAGCCTGTCATTCCACATGGCCATTTTCTACAGTTCAAGGGAAAATGAAACCTGGGCTACCAAGTTTCGTGTGACTTGTGCATCACAAAGCATTGCCTGTACAACAAACCCCTTAATCTAGTTGACTTGCATTCCTACAGCTTCTCTTTACTTGTCTGGTAGGGTAAGCAGAGAAAACTGACACATAGACTCGAGAAGATCTCTGCTTACTACTGAAGAGTGCCCACTACTGCAGAGACACCACTTTGCACCCTCTGGGTACTAAAGTGCAGAGCAAGAAAACTGCTACACAGTATTAAAACTTGCTATTTTTCCTTTTTTCCTTCCTTCTTTTTTTTTTTTTAAAGCCTTTTACTCCAGCGAATAGCTCACAGAGCACCAAACTGTTGGATGTTTTAATGTTGCAATATATATCCTATGGCATGAGCCGGTTTAGGGAAGTATCTACAGCTTCACTTAGCACAGTAATGAACTTTAAGTAACTTCACGCTGTAACGATAGCACAGGAATAGCATTAAGATGTGGCCAGAGGTGCGTTTTCCTAACTGCTGATGAAGGGAGAAAGGCAGGCCTGCAGCCAGCTTCCGGAAATGCCCGCAGAGACAGCCACACATCACATTATCAGAAGCATCTGTAGGCAGGTTACACGACGCACTGCTGGCACTGCAGGAATCAACCACCCTCTCTCTTGTACTGCTCTTTAAGCACATCCCTCCCTAGCCCTCTGAATCACCTTCTCGGCTTGGAGAAAGGCAAAAGAAACTGCTACTTCACTGCCATGTTAAACTTCATGCCGTCACAAGCATTTCACAAAGCCCTAGGTGACAATGCAGCAGCGCGTGGCCCATGAAATGTCAAGAGATGTTTTCAAGTCATAGCTTGCTCTATAATTTGGTCCCTCTCAATTCTTGCAGTTAACTGTACAGCAGGTCACTCAGCAATTGGCATCCACAACAGTTCGTCTACCCGAAACCCCGTTTCCGATTTAAAAGCAACACGAGTTGAGCAGCCACAGTCTGTAATCAACTGGAACAACACTCCTAAATGAAAATTCAACATTGCTACCAGGCAAAACTCACTGGTAAGTTTTGCATGAGGAAAGAGAGATGAAGCAACAGGACACGCAATAGAAATGGGTTTTTTCCATGCTGGTAAAATGGCAAATTTGAGTAGGGATGAGAATCTGGAGATGTCTCAGTCACAAAGTAAAAGATTTAGTACCCTTGTTATTGGCATAAAAATACTAACTGCACCCTACTTTCAGAACCTGTACATGGTAAACTTTCAGCAATGGGCATTTCAGTTTCTAAGTATTCCATAATTAAGAAAAAAAACCCAAACAAAGCCTAATATCAACATTTTGTACTGGTTTAACATCCTCCTTTGAAATAGAAGCTTTAGCTATTCATTTTCTTTCTTTCTTTTTTTTTTTTTTTTAATCTGTGGTCATTTCGCCAAAAGTGTATAATTTTCTTTTAATCACTGGCATAAACTCTGAATAACTATAGGTATTCAGAATTACTTCTTTGATTGGTAGCTAAGCTGCTCTGATGCTACGAGTCTCTGTTGGAGGTTGGTACCTGCTCTAAATGTGTACTGCAGATGAGGGCAAGATACCAAACTCTTTTACTGCTGTGATGCCTGATGGGCTGGAACTCACTTAGACATTAGGGTTTTGTATGTAATGCAATATTTTTATTACAAATTTCCAAACCACAAAACAATTTAACCATAAAACTGTCATGATATGAGCCCTGTATTTTTAAAATTGCTTTCTGCTACAACCGTCACATTACATTATGAAAATGGAAAAACTATCATGATTAAACTACACTTTACCATTTACTTGCTGCTGGTTGATTATTTATCATTTTCCCCCTCAATTTAGACAATGAAAATAGGCAGCTACATTCATGTTTGTATCACATTAAATTTTAAGCATTATGCTGTATTCTCAGTTTTGCAGAGAAATCCTTAGGCTAAAATCTTCAAAAATCTTCCAGTTCTGAGTAACCAGCACCTGTTTCTACATGAATGAAAAAATATGTCCAAGGTTACTGCAGATTTATTTAAATATTTACTATGAAAGACCAATTCAGTCTTGCATTTAACTGCACTACAGAAAGTCTGATGGTTAAGAAACAGGAGAAGAACTCTTTGCTTTCTTTGACAATACAGCCAAGTAGGTAGTTTTGCAGTGCTTCTGTTTTCCATTTACACAGGAGCGTCATGTTTCTTTTCTCTCCTGCCTGTTCTCAGCACATTCACGCCAAACTCCATGGGGCAATGATCACCTCTCATTTTACATTAAATGTCCTAACTGGGTGTCTCTGGAATCTGTGTATTATAAATGTCTCAACAGGTATAAACCTTTTCTAACATAAGCCTAGCAGTGCTCTGGAAATTCTTATATGAACAATTCTTGATAAAATCTATAACTTTAATTCCCTACAATCTATACAGAAAATAAACTCTCATAAAATTCTAAGAACACAGTTATCAACTTAGAAGTTATATAATTATCACTCGGCTTTCTCTCACATTACTGGATTCTAGCTGTCCTGTCATGGCCCCACTTCCAATGCCAAAATAATACTGCAAATCTCTGGATTTTAAGTAACACAAGACTTTTTCCTTAATTTTCTGTACCTTCCAAGCTTGAAAGTTGATGTCTAAAATTGAGGGAGAATAAAGCTCTATTTCTGACACCAATCAGATTGGCGTTTTGTTTAAATCATTGTCACTGCAGAACAAAATAGCTATCCTTTGGTATATTAGCATTTACAAGCTAAAATTAGGAATTTTGCTTTCACTGAAAACACTTTTCCAACATCTTAAAAATAAATAAAAATAGAAAACACAAATTCACCTCTTTGCTGAGAATAATAAAATTCTAGGACATCAAAGGGCTTGTTCTGGAATGGTTGAAGCCAGAGAAACTACACATTCTGAATAGCGATGCCGACTCAAGCACAACTGTAATGAAAACCTATAATAATTAGATGTATTCAATCTGGAGAAGATTAAAATGCCAAAGTGTGATTTGGACTGAGAAACATTCTGAAAGGTAACCAAGAAAATAAAATCAAATGAAGGATTATTCTTGTTTGTAAAAAATCTATTCCAGAGAGAAATTGAACCATGACTCATGAATCCAAAAGTGATGAAGGAACCTATTGAACTAAGATAAATGTGCTTTTTTTTCCTGGCAAGAGATCTACCTGAGACTTGTAAACGTGAGAGTAGGAACGAAAGCTACAAATACAAATAGACTTATTTTTAAACCTTAGAGATTTCTTATCCAAGTACTGTCTAGACCAGACATTGCTTTTCTTTTGTAACTAATAGAAACCAGAGATGCTTAAACCACAGTCTCATTCTGTCATACTCCTCTGCTCTTACCTTTCACTTGGAGCAGCTCTCACCTCTTAAGCATCGACATCCAGCAGACAATGAATGAGTGGTAGAGCCTAGCCTCTAAAGACCAGACACAGTGTTTTTAAGGTGGTGAGACAAGGCAGATCTGTAAGTATGCAATCTGGATGCATGAAGTTCTTTGATCTGAAATTAGGTCAAACTATTTTACCCTTCTCCATCACCTTCTTGCCTCTTTCTATGTATTCAATGACAAAGTTATTGCAAAAGGAAAAATTTTGCCAGGCTTTAGTAGGTACAAATATCTCATTCAGCAAAGCACTCTGATACAGTCCATAGACCAAGCCTATACTTAGCTGTCCTGCTAACTGAAGATCTCAAAAGTTACAGAAAATAACCTACAGAGAACTAGACCAGATCTTTCACATATATCCCCCAGTTCAAGAAACTGCTGCATCCCAAAGATGAAGGTGCAAGCACACATGGGGACAGGCCTTCCTAGGCACTCTTAGTCCTTAGTCTCTTATAGCTCAGCAGTTGAAGTAACTTCCATACATATTCAAAACCTCAATACAAAATGTTGTACCAGAGGCAGTGGAGAAGAATTGCTTACTCATTTCTCTATGTATTTATAGCTGCACAGCATCAGGTAAGATCTGACTCTGAACAATTTTCAAACATATTAATAGAAAGGAAAGATGTCCATCTTCCTTCAGAATTACAGAATCAATTAGGTTGGAAAAGATCTCTGAGATCATTGAGGTCAACCTATGAACAAACACCACTTTGTCAACTAGACCATGGCACTACATCCAATCTTTTCTTAAACACCTCCAGGGAGGGTGACTCCATCACCTCCCTGGGAAGCCCATTCCCATGCCCAATCACACTTTCTGTGAAGAACTTCTTTCTAACATCCAACCTACATCTCCTGTGGCACAGCTTGAGACTGGGTCCTCTTGTCCTACTTCTGGTTGCCTGAGAGTAGAGACCAGCTCCCACACAATCTCCTTTCAGGCAGTTGTAGAGAGTGATGAGGTCTCCCCTGAGCCTCCTCCTCTCCAGGCTAAACAACCCCAGCTCCCTCAGCCACTCCTCACAGGACTTGTGCTCCAATCACCCTCCTGTCAGAATTACAATTCTGACATTTTCTGGGTTAGTCAAACCCTTTCAAAGAAAAACACCATTGCACCACTGCTGTTTTTAAGAAAAAAAAACAAGTTTCTCACCCATGCAGAAATACCCCTATTTCTTGGCAAAAAGCAAATATAGAGATTTTAGCTTGCAAGGTATCATTCTGGGAAAGTTTTAAATGAAAAGGAGTATAAAGTTGCTGATGAAAATGCCATCTCAACCTCAAATACCCCAAATACATTGCTACACCAAGACTCCGATGAAATGATAATGCGGCTGCTGGTTGAGGAGTGACAGAGGACTGAGTCAAGTAGAAATGAATTACATTAAAAGTAATTCCTTTGCTATTCAAAGATTTGAAAAAAAAATCAAAACCATTGTTTCCCCACATGAAAGACTTTTGTCCCCACATAATAAATTTTAGAAGGGAAATGTGAATATTACAAGAATTCAATGCAGTGACCAGATTATATTCAAAAAGAATGAGATTAAGGTCTCATATGGCATGCTTGTGAGAGCAGGAACCATAGAGATTTACTTATTTACTTACAGGCTGGATGTAGCACATTAACAACACTCACTATTTTGGATCCCAGAACTGTTAGCATGCCAATATTAATATGGTAAAACCCAGCAGGATATAGACACTGTCATTAGCACTATTAGACATGCTACATGCACTAATAAAGAGTTGTTGCTTTCTCCAAAATTTCCCTTCCCAGTGCTTTGGGTATGCATCTTACAGCACTCTTTTTCTTTATCTGGAATTTTTTTTTTGCTTTACAGGTTTTTTTGAGAGGGCTGTTTGTTTTTGTTTTGTTTTGTTTTAAATTAAGAATAACAGTTGGAAAGAAGCAAAGAGAACTTAATGGAAAGAAGAAGCAATATAATTAAGGTAGTAGTGATTGCAAATAACACAGGTTTCTGTTGTCAAAGTTGACACTTTCAGAGAGCTTTAGAAAGACTTTTCTCACTTGAAAAAGGGCCCAAAATAAACTTCTTGTCAATATCTGTACAGTTTTGTAAGTGAAAGAAGAGAGTGCGCAGTGTCAGAACCCTCCTGCAATTCTACATTAACAAACACACTCAACTTCCCTAATCTGTACTCCTGAAGCCAAGAATCCTGACTTGCATGACAGCTGAACCCTCAGAATTCCCATCACTGCAGGCCTTTTGCTGTATATACAACCTTGATTATTTACAAAAAATTCCAATTGAAACCACACCATGCTTGTACACCACGGGGAGCACAGAAAAGTCAAGTGGACTAAGGGGGGTTCAATCTGTTCTGAGATGGTGGGAGGAGAAGAGAAGAGAAGAGAATTGCACAGGAGGCAGGGGACTGTGGCACTTCAGCAAAGAACAGGCTCATGTCCACAGCAGCAGCAACCAGCACAGCCCTATTTAACTCTAAAACATTTTTTTTCCTGACTCTGAGGAACTTAAAACTGCTTTGTAACAAACTGAAGAAGGGCTTAACAAAAAAGTTTTCAATTATTTCATAGTCACATAAGACTATTTCAAGAATGTTAGCCACCCTGCCACCAGCTGAGAGGACTCAGAGAGCTTAGGTAAGGGGAGGTTACCAATGACATATAATTGATGCTCTTTTCATATAGGTGTCCACTGACATAGCGGTACTCAGTGGTCCTGCAAAGATGCTGAGCTGTTATATCCCAGTGCTAGTTTTCTTTTCAGCTCTTGCTGAGAAGACTCATGGTGTCTTTCCTGCTTTTCCCTGGATCTGGAAAATGTTTTCCTTCTTTTGTGTACTCCTCTACTCCTTTTTCCACTGCAGGTAACATATCAGTGCCCCCCTCACCATCACATCAGAGGAAAAGAATCTGAAACAAACATACAGCTTTTAGATTGCATCACTAATGGGAAGAAGCAACCAAGACATCTTAGCTCAAGCAAAGCAGCAGAAAAAAATTGCCTGAGATGATACTTCAGAATATTTTATTAAGGACCTCATGATCTCTCTATTTTTAGGATACTTAAGGCACAAGTTCCCCTTAAAACGATTTAGCATATCTTCACATTTTAATAGATTTGATAGGTTAGTATTATAAATGAGCAATAAAGAAATAAGAGTGAATGGTATAGATAATGTTCAAAACCACGTTAGGAAAGATGATAAGTAAGATTTTAGCATAGTTTTCCAATAGCATTGTTGTGGACAACTAACCAAATAAACAATGCCTGTCTAGCTGGAGCCCGAGAAATTTTTGGAAAAAGATTAGCTGACGTTGCCTGAAGAAGAATCCTTCCAATGTTTTGTTTTAAGCTATGATAGTGTAATGACCATGGAGTTCTGTAAGAACAGCAAAGTTTCTTTCCTTGCTCTGCAAGGGCTGTACTGCAAAAATTCTAGAGGAATTTCTGTGATAACCAGAACTCAGGTTTAATTCTCTCCAATTGCTGACATTCTCCCAAGAGAGGCATTTTGTAGATTTCTGCTGAAAGTCATCAAGAGAGACATCCTTGCATATTATCTACTTACCTGTTAGGCTACTTAGAGTTTAAAACAGGTTGGGTCTGCCTTCTTTAGCGTGAAGGACAAGGCATACAGTCAGTAGAAAAAGGAAAATTCTAGAGCATCCATAATTAATATCAAAATAAAGATGTGAAGAGAGATAAACACAACAAAGGCAAGAGATTTCTGATTCTGTCAGCATCACACACAGACAGAAGACAGTGGTCAGCACCACGTCAGAGCACAGTGCTGGCTCAGGAATGAATTGCCAGTTACCTCCAGGCTTCAAACCACTATGAAGACAAACTTCATATAAAAGCTCCTGGTTATAAACTCATTTGCAAATGCAATTGTTTGATGCCAAAGTTATTAACATGTCCTAAAATCCAAGGCACTGGACCCCTAGGAAACACATAAGAGGGGGGATTCACTACTACCTTATGAGTATTTTATTTAACTTGCTTGACGCACACATCTCTCTTCCAGAGGCAACGTGGGCTGAGACAAAAATCCCTGTTATTTTTAGATGTATTTTCTTGATTATGGAAAAATAATTTTTTCTTGTATTTTCAGCTGGAAAAGAAAGAGAACTGAAAGCTACAGAGAAAGAAAATTCCCAGTCCATCAGTCCTCTTGGCTAGTTGTAAAATCCAGCTTCTAAAACTAGGGAGTGAAAGGTCAAAACTGGAACCTTAATTTTGAACTTCACAATAATTGACTGAGGTAAAAGATTCAAACTAAAGTCCTTATTACCAGATTCACGGAGGTGTAAGCAAGAGGAAGTGTGAAAAATCCACCTCACCTTGTATTAAGATATGATGCTCTGAGGATTATTAAAACTATTGCTAACCATTTTTCTGCACACAGACAGACAAGAAGTAATAGGAAAGGAGAACCATTCTGTGGTGGAAGAAATAAGGATAAAAACTGAAATGTTTTAAGCAACGTGGGACAGCAAGAAGAACATTATCTCAGGCCTTAATCCTGTGCAGCTTCTCTCCATCCCTCATTTATCCAACTGGGCAACCTGAAAAACACATTACTCTGCAAGATGCTCTGCTGAAATCACAAGTACTTATAAAAGAACGAGGAGGACAGGACTCATTGCTTGTTTGCAATGAACTAGACTGTCTCAGGCAAACTGAATGTTGCTGTATTTCAGTACATTTACTCCACAGATTAATTAAACCTACTATGTGGAGAAACAGAGTACAAGATGATACTAAATGTATCAACAGCTGACCCTTGAATAATAAGGCACCCAAACAACCTGTTTGAAGTACTCATATTCACTTCATGCAGTTGATTTTATCTCCTGGACCCAAACAACTCATCAAAAATAGAGTTATGGGGTCTGCTTGTTTGGATTGTTTAAGTTTGGTTTTCAGTTGTGTAACACAAAAGTTAGCCAAGTGATTTCTAGTAACTGAAATGATTGCCTTGAATGGCAATTTTTATATGTTTCTCAGCAGAATATTACCATTATACCCTTCAAACAGAGGAAAAATTCAAACAGAAAATAATGGTGGAAACAAATGTTTTATTTTGCGGCTTTCCAAATACAAGGGAATGTAATTAATCCCATGGAAATAGCTAATATGAGTGAACTTGCCTTTTTAAATGAAGGTACCAAGGTATCACAAAAAACTTCAGTCTGAACATCACAAACTCTTACCTTTATATCCCACTACAAGGCATATTGGTACTGAGGGACCTCTACTGCAACAACAATCAAGCTCTACTTAAGAAGTAAAAATAACTGTTGTTTGCAATCAGCGAGTTGTTCTCATAGTCACAAATTATTTCCTCCTTCAAAGGCTTTCTTTTCTTTTCTTTCTTTTCCCAGACTTACCAGCATCACTTTATAAACCTGTAATTCTCTATTGCATTAAACCCAAGGAATTCAGGACCTGGAAAGGTACAGACCATTACTTCTTTGTTTTCCATTAAAATAAAATTGAACCAAACTGTGCTCATTCAAGTGTGTGGAATGGGAGAGTATAGAATTAGGGTAGAAAACACACCTCCTGCTCTTTTATAGTCAGTGAGGTTCCTGATGCAGCTCTTTTATACTTATTATCTTTCAAACGAACTGTTGTTCTAAAGTTAGGGGTTTGGTTTTTCAGTGTGTGGGGTTTTTTTTTATTTTCTTGTTAGAAGCCCTCAGGTTCTAACACCAGTGCAACACAACCCTTGCCTCCAGTTGCAACACCACATGGACAGAAAGTCATCTTGTTTTCCCTTACAGTTTAATAAAAGTAAACTTGCTCAGATATATCAATAGGCACGAAACCTAGACACGTTGCCTGGTAGTGGCTGCAGAAGTTGACATCTCGACTAATATTGCAAAGGCAGTGTTTGGTAGATTTAATCATGATACTAGACTCAAGGGGCAAGAGTGGTGTGAATAAAAGTAGTTGTAGCCATAGTTCATTCCGTCAGTTAGGCTATGACCTGATACAGATGATCACAATCTTAACCTCAGAAGGCGGTTTTCATAGATCATGAAATCCTGCTGTCCTGTTCTCACACAGAGAGCAATTCTAGGAGAAAAAATTACATTAGCTACTCTGAAACAGAAGAGTCTCTCTCTAATGTTTCTATTCCCAATTTACTTTATTAACTTGGTATATATCCTAGTACCACATTGTTTAACAACATAAGGTACTAAAATGCTAAGTCACCCCCCAGTTCTTGTTTGACTTGAATCAAACCTGACACAGGAATAGGTTCTGCTACAGCAGAACCAAAGTCATAATGATTTAGCCATTCTCCAGCCCCAGACTGCAATACTGGGAATGCAGCGCTAATCTCTCAAAAGTCTACATCTGTTTTAACACAGCTTAAAACTGTGTTACTGTTACTGAACATGCACAAAGTTCCTCTGTATATACAGTCTGCTCAAAACCACACAATCAAGTTATATGCAGTATGTGTCAGTAAGGATCTGATCCTACAAAGTTCGGAGACACCAATGGGAGAGTTTCCACAGACTCAGTACAACGATAAATCCTGAAACACACTGGTGTCTGCTCAAAGGGACAAATCCATCTGGTTGCCAGAAAAAGACACAATGCTTCAGTGCAGGAGCACAGGCGTGGGATCAACACTTAATGAAACAGAAAAAGTGTTAGACGCTACACAGGAGAAGTTTTTCATAGGAAGCTTGAGGCCATCCATACATATTCAAAAGGATTTGGATAATTTATTTGACCTGTGCCCCAGAATGCTGAAAGTTGCTTCTGGTCCATCATTTATGCTACATAATGTCAACACATCCCTTCACTATGCACAGTGAAATGAAAGCATAATACATTCTAATCAAAGATTCTCTTTTTTGTAACAGTGTGAGAGAAGAAAAAACAGAAAGACAATTAAAAACCAGTAATGAAAATAATACAGAAAGCTGTAAAGGGCCTGGATCACAGTGCAACTTCAAATGCAGCATTAAAAGTGAGGAGGAGAGAGACATAAAGGGAATCTAAATATGAATAAATAAAACAAAGCACTCATAAAATCACAGAATCATTAAGGTTGGAAGAGACCTTTAAGATCATCAAGTCCAACCATCAACCAAGCACTGTCACTGTAACCCCTAAACCACATCACCCAGTGCCAGATCCAGACACCACTTGAACACCTCCAGGGATGGTGACTCCACCACCTCCCTGGGCAACTTATTCCAATGCCCGACCATCCTAACAGTGAAAATTATTTTCTAATATCTAATCTGAATCGCCCCTCTCAGCTTAAGGCTATTTCCTCTAGTCCTCTCACTGCAAGCATGGTAGAAGAGGCCAACCCCCACCTTACCACAACCTCCTTTCAGGTAGTTGTAGAGAGTGATGAGGTCTCCCCTGAGCCTTCTTTTCTCCAGGCTAAACAACCCCAGCTGCCTCAGCTGTTCCTCATAGGACTTGTGCTCCAGTCCCTTCACAAGCCTCGTTGCCCTTCTCTGGACCTGCTCCAGCACCTCAATGTCCTTTTTAAAGTGAGAGGCCCAAAACTGAACACTCACCCCACCTGCTATTTGTAGATGAGGAAAGGATGCTGCTACACTACCTCTTCATTCCCTACTGTTTGTATTCTTACTTGGGGATTACACCTTTGCAGTGGTATTTCAACACATGCTATTCAGGATATGCAGCGCACTGGGAAACAAGGAAAATGCAGAGCTCCTGGTGGGTGATGAGGCTATAGAAAAGCCATGGAGGAAGGGCACAGCAAAGAGAGATGACTCAGCTCTGATGTCTCCCAATTCTGCTGCTGGTTCATCCAGCAGTTAAGGAGTGTGCTGTTTTAGCAACACTGGCATCACAAAACATACCAGACCGAAGGAGCATGAGAGAAGGCTTCAGCATCAGGGAAAGGGAGACTGCTGCCCAGCTCTGACACCACAGCAGCTGCACCGCTTCACCCAGTCCACACACTGCCAGCACACAGAGCACAGGGAATCAGAGCTCAGCAGGGCCACCTGCCAGGTACCAGCTCCGCTGTTATTAGTACAGAGACAGACATCTGGTGACTGACAAGGAGCCACTGATCCTAAACACTTTGTGTTAAGTCATTCATCTTCTTTTACTCTCTTCTGCTAAACAGACCCAGCTTTCAAACAAAACCTTAGGTTCGCCAGTCTGCTTTGCAGCCAAAGCAATGTATGTAGCACTTACAAGACAGATCAGCAGTTTGCAAGTGCTGATATACTTGGAAACTAAAATTCAGGCTCCAGCATTTGATACTGACAGCACCTTCTTGAGAAGTTTGCATATTTTTGCCTTCAAAATTGCTGCTCTCTCTCACTTTTGCTTGCTCACACTCCAGCCATCCTTGGAATAAGGGGTGCTCTGTAGTCTCAAAACCCTAAGACTAATGAAAGCTAGAAACAAACATGGAGAGGCAGAGATGATATATTCAGATCCACTTGTTTCACTCAGCCAATACAAAGGAGACAGACTGTACGAGTAAATATTTCTTAAAGTCTTAAATTAATGACTTCAATGTTCATCAAGAAAGATAAGGAAATGCTGACTAATCTAAAACTAGCAAACTCCTTGAACATGACACAAAAAAAATGCCCTCCCTGTCCAGTTCATAGAACAGAGACAGAAGCTTGCAAAACTGAAAGTGGCACCTATTTATTCTTTCTTACCCATTGAATACTCTACACTTGCACAATGCCTTCTGTGATGACAGGCATGAAAACTAAAACACAAAAAAATCATACTTTTGGCAGCAATCCTATGAAGTACTTTACTCCTATTTAACACAAAGATGAGGCCCTGGTTTCTCTGGGAAGAGAAATCAGAACTGACACCTTTGTGTCTTCTCTGCAACTATCCTTTAGCATGAACAGCAAGATGGAACATGCAGCCCATAAAAAATGTTACAAAATTAGATGAAACATCAGAAAAGGGATGGAAAGTAACAATCTACAGTTTTCCTTGCAAAAAGATGTAGTATTTCTCCCCGTCTATTTTCCATGAAAAGTAAGTAAACATTTCAACACAACTCTTTCTATTCCAGGCAGCTGAGTGAAATAACAATGAGCAGTGTATATATACAAGCGAAATATGATGCTAAATAAACTTCCATCACAGACTGAAACCGAACAACTAAAATATGTTAAACAAATTTTAAAAATGTATTTAGTGAAAATTCAGTGTACATGAAATTGGATGCAGTAGTTTGCTGAAAGCGTAACAAGAACAAAAAAGCCTTCTGAATCATGAAAAATAAGGTAACATACTTCCAAAGTGTTGCATGATCTCTGATGGCATTTTCTGACATTGCTGACTGTGCTGGTTTAAAAGTTAACCAGCAAGGCAAAATGAACTCAATTCAAAAGAGAGATTTATAAGTCAGAATAACAATTTATTAAAATAATGCAATAAGTACAATTATACAGACAGACAATTGGTTTTAATCCACAAAACCCAAATGTACAAACCCAGCACCCTGGGGTATGAACAAAAGTGGTGTACCTTGGCCCACCCCCCGAGTCCAAAGCAAAGGGAGAGGGAATAAACCTGCTGGTGGGAGAGCTGCTGCAGTCTGGTCAGAAGTGGTGATTGCAGTCCAGTCGAGGGTGGTGGTCTCAGCCTGGTTGGGAGCAGCGGTGGTCTGCTGTCTTCCTCTGGGTCCCACGAGAGAGAGCCCCAAGGCTCTGAAACTCCCAGTTATATACTCTCCAGTTCAGGCGGGAGTGCTCAGTCCCTCCCTCAGAGTAGGGAATTCCATAAAAGGGCATGTGGATGCTCAGTCCCTCTTATCAGAGCGGGGAATTCCATATAAGGATATCAGAGTGGGGAATTCCATAAAAGGGTACAGGAACATCTTCCCACCTTGCAGGCCTCTACTGACAGCAGTTTTTGGGAAATGGCATGGAGGCTATAGAATACACAGTTTTGGGTTACACCCATCCAGGGATGAATTGGTCCCAGCCGTTCTAACCAGGACACTGACCAAAGAGCAATTCTTCATTTAAGAGAAAAGAAGCTGTGCTCATTAACAGAATTTAAGGAAATAAATTCCTACATCACTTCCTTTTGTTAAAATTTCTGTAGTTATTAATTGTTTATTGCTGACTGTTTCTCCAATGAAGACAATTTCCATTACTGAAAGCAGCAAAAATCTGCCTATGTCAGGGCTTGCAGAAGTGTTCAGACAGTGCTGGCAATTAGCAACCTGTAGTGGTTTGAACCAGGTTTTCCCCCTGAAACTAAGAAAGTGGTA